>NW_019736399.1:1383821-1419007 GCF_002891405.2 Cryptotermes secundus
CTAGACCGGAGATATGTCATTATGACCGCATAAAATGGCCTAAAGTTAAGCAATAAAAATACAAATGTTTTTTTTTCAGGTACAGCGTGTTCCACAAATCTCGAACCACAGACAACACAATATGTAAGGCTGGACTGTAACTTGGTGCAATGTGATCACATCACAAGCAATTCAAGCCGTTTTCGTAGACTGGAAGAAGCATTTGCGTCGAAGTGAACTGTGTGTATATTGTGCACATTTTATGAGAGGTGTCTGAAAACTGCAATATTGTCTGTGGTTCCAGACTTATGGGACACACTGTATAACAACCGCAATAACGTGATGTAGTCGTAAAATTTTAGAATCAGAACACAATCATTACTTTTCCCTTGTGCATTATTTGCATCAAACGTATAAAATGAACGTATAATGGAGAAGTCACGTCGTGTTGTCTGTGTTTAGTCTTTCTGAATTACTCGATACACTTCTGTGGGATCTGGCTAGGGAAGTGTTACGAAAGCCGTTGTATACCTGAAATTTGCATGAGTTTCAAACAGATTTTTTTTTTCGAAATAGCTTGTTCTAGAACGGTACACTGCATCTGTGTGCATACAGTGTGATATCTACAGCGCAAGATTTTATCTGTATCACATTAACACCAAGGTCAAAAAGGGTGTGCGAAGTACAAAGAACGCGATGGGAAAATGTATTTCTGCACCGGAGTACACGTTTCCACTTCTGTAAATCAGTGCTGCGTGAATTCAAAACGAATATTAGCCTCAATTCTGAAGACTACCATCTTCTGGGATGTGATGCAGTACAGTCCGGTAGAAGTTAATCGACGTTTCGAAGGCTCGTACTGATTATATCTTCAGGACAGAAAATATACCAAGAAACGAGAAATAAGCAGCAGGCTATACTCTTCACATACACCGCTGTGATAACCTTAAAATCAGGAAAATTTCAATCCTGTTCCTCAAATCTGACCATCATAAAAGGCGTAATTTTTTTAGTTACGCCCTAATTTATGTTTATTTAGGCAATGAGGAAAACAACAGTGTCTCTCAAAGCCTTACAGAAGGGACAAACAGTTGACTCAACACCTCGCCAAGAAGACGTATAGAGGTAATGGAGCTACATTTCCACGGATTCATAACCTCGCCACTAGGAGGTTTCAGCCTGACGCCACGATTATTTTACCTCCAGCTGTGGAGCCCCAAGAGGGGCACGCGGTAGCGTAGTTGGTTGAAGCACTATGCTACAAGCCGGAAGGTCGCGGGTTCAAGTCCCGATGAGGTCATTGAATTTTTTTCAATTGATCTAATCCTTCCAGCCGCACTATGACGCTAAGGTCGACTCAGCCTCTAACAGAAATGAGTACCAGGAATATTCTTGGGGGTAAAGGGCGGCCGGCGCATAAGGCTTACAACCTTACCGCCATCTGTGAGCCGATTGTCTATAAAATGTGGGAGCCTCGAGGTCTCACAATCCTATGGGCCTCCTAGCCTGTTACAGGGCCACTTACTTTACTTTACGGACCCCAAGGAACATTTTGGATAGGCAGCTGGGTCTGTGTATAGGAAAGAACTGGCCAGTTCACATTTACTTCAACTACCATCAAGGTCAATGCATCAACGTACCTCGCCAAACAAATAAAATCAGGCTGCATTACGTCTGGCCTACAATAATACATCTATAAATCAGTCAAGGTGCGTAGGCAGTGGTTATAGTGCCAGATGTGACACACAAATACAGACCGTGGCACTGGATGTGCATCATGCGCTCATTATCCATATCATTAAGGCAGAATATCTGCATATTGTAGCATCTAGACCTATTGTTAAGTAATGAATCTATAAACAACGTCCGCTGCTAGGCAACGACCGCAGAATAAGCAGATATAAGGCATCCGTTACTCAGTAACGGCTTCGCAAACATGTTCCCACGGCAAAAATTGAACTACAACGAGGAGCGGTGTTTTCTACGCGGCCCGTTGCGGGTCGAGGCGTAAACAAAGCAACCTCCAAGCACAAATTTGCTTGTTTTTCAACCCTGAAGATGCAGGTAGTCCATCCTCGTGAACTTAAGCAAACTTCTACCGAAGACAACAGTGTTCGTAGCCACTGTCATGAGAAACTAAAAGAAAAAGCTTTGCTTTACAAGATCTTGATGCAGACCCATAAAAAGGTAAAGCTGTCACCGTGCTTAACTAATTAAGCACTACGTCATGATGGCGTATAGGGGAGTTGATGTATAGATGCACATTTACTTTATCCCCGGGGAAAAGAGCCACCGGTACTCATTGGATAGGAGGCTGGGTTGACCCTAGAGCCAGTCTGGACGTGGAGAAAATTCTTGACCCTACCGGGACTCGAACTCCAACCCCTCGCTCGTCCATATCGTAGCCAGTCGTTATCCCGGCTCCCTATACAGACCAATAACTTAACCAAAAGGATTCAGCATTCAGGTTACTGTATTCTTTTTTGCTTATGTTNTCAGAAATGTCTTGTTTCTATTCACAATGATTCTACTTTCACTTAGGGCATTAAATTGGAGCTTTTACATTAGTAGAAAAAACAAGAGTCCGGTTCATTTATGGATTCTACTGAGCTTTGAATGCACTGGAAACTTGGTAGTGCCCAGTCCAATAAACTTCCTTCCCAATTGCTGACAGATTTGTAAGAAAAGATCGAGTGTACAGTGATACTTCGCGAACACATGAACATCAGTCACTGTATGTAGCCAATAAGACTTACCCCAGGCTCTGACACGATCTCTGTGTAGTGCGTAAACTATAAGGTAAAGCTGGGTACAGCCAAACAGAGACATAATAGCTAATCTCAGTTCTAGTGGCGTGTTAATATATCCCTAAATGTCATGTTAATTAACCCTCAATATTTACACCTCGCGCCACTAGTTGCGCTAGTGAGGAGAAGCGTACAGTGTGGTGGAGGTGCCAATTACGGACCACACAATGTGTCCTGCACACGGACACGCTACGTCTTTCTGTTCGTTTCCACGACTCCGCCCAAGAACGTGGATTACACCAACAGATCTATAGCTACACTGTCACCATCTTTCCTTTCACTCCGATACCTGAGCTCATGGTCTTCCTTTCCTCCATTCCTGTTTTCGCTCACTTCTCGCGCAGATCAGAGGACACCAAAGAATAACCGGTCTATGTATGGATATTTCATTAGTTCGAATGGGGACTAAATTTTGGATCGTGAAGCCAAGAAACCTAACCGTTACCCCGGAAAGAGAAATGAAATGGTGGCACACGGATAAGAATGTTGCTATTCACAATAAAATTAACTGCTCTCGTGGCTTAGGCGGATAATTGCCGGCTTCCTACCGTGGTGGCTCGGGTTCGATCCCAGGTTGTCATGTGGGATTTGTGGTGGATAAAATGGAACTGGGGGCACGTATTCTCTGAGTACTTCTCATTCCACCGAATGACCTATATTCATCTACAATCCGTGACTGGTACAGTAGGTTCACCAACGGCCAGTGTACCAAGTGGACTCAGTCTCAACATACTCCAAGAACAATAAAAGAAACACGAGAATTTACAGTGTTATTGATGTATGCAAAACTTTTTAAAGCTTTTGTTTGATTCAGTGTAGGCCCGTTAACAACGTAAGTGATATAAAATACCACTAGTGTTCTACCTTCTGTACACTTAACCATTTACCTCGCATCCCCTAAAGGTCACGATGGAGGTCTGTCGCCTTGCCCTAAAAATTGTAAGTTCATCCGCTTCCACCTAGTCCAATGATCACTGATTCATTGTCCACAAGAGCATAGCACAGTTCTTGTCCCATGGTGGTAGAAAACTGCAATGACAGCACCAGTATCTTTCTGCTTTCCGCTCAGTGCCGTAAATTTGAACTTCATTTCCATGATGATGCAAGCTTCCTGCACATGATGAGGATTCCAAACATTTCTCGCGTGGAGTTGGCCCAGATGTGCCCACTGGACTCCTTACCATATCACGACGCGAGAGAGCAAACCGGACAGCCCAGTTTCCATGGCAGCAGCCGGTATATGCCAATGGGGGCCATGCCAGCTTACAGCCCGTGGCTATGATCTTTCAGAGATGGTACGACTAGAACTGGCTTGTTGATTTCAGCTCGTTTGTTCCGCAGAGGCCATGATAGGTTGTCCGTTCATTTGGTTTCTACGTAATCAGTACTATGACATAGACTAATATAAATGTACAGACAAGTTGAACGAATTTTATTTTGTAACAATAATTTGTTGGACAGAATTACTTGGTTTTTGGACTTTTTCCATCGTCCGGAATTCTAGGTAATAGAAGACACGACGTTTCGGAAACTGGATCTGTTTCCGTCTTCAGGTGAGGAAGAAAGATACCTACTCAGTTGGGCCTGTTAGAAAGAGCTAATCACAATCACTGGACTAAGATTAGCTGTTTCTAACGGGCCCAACTGAGTACTTGTCTTCCTCCCCTCACCTGAAGACGGAAACAAATCCAGTTTCCGAAACGTTGTGTCTTCTATTATCTAGAATTCCGTACGATGGAAAAAGTCCAAAAACCTAGTAATTCTGTGTGTCATCCACCATCGTCAGAACCCTTTAGAACCAATAATTTGTTAGATTTGCATAATGAGGAGCTTCATAACTTGTACTCTTCGCCAAGTATAATTAGAATGACCAAGTCAAGGATGATGACATGGGCAAGGCATGTAGCACGAATGGGGGAGAAGAGGAATGCATATAGGACACTGGTAGGAAAACCAGAAGGAAAGAGACCACTAGGAATGATGTTATATTTCAGCATTCTGTTGCAGTGTGTAGATCTGACTTAGGGCTTTCTGCGCCGTCTAAGTGAAACGTCGTTGGTTGTTCCTTTATTAGCCACTATTTCACTATACGTTTCGGCCTAAATGACCCATCTACAGGTGTATAGGTTTTAGTAGTTAGGCCTCTGCTCACTGCAATGGGAGTATTCTTCTCTCTTATTGCTATTTTGAATTACGTGGGTTGCACTTGGTTGCTCATGTTGAGGCAGCACAGACCTGAACTACTAAAACCTGTACACCTGAAGATGGCCATTTAGGTCGAAACATATAGTGAGATAGTGTCTAATAAAGGAACAACGAACTATGTTTCACTCAGACGGCGCAGAAACCCCTAAGTCAGACCAAGACGTATGTGAGAGGATAATATTAAAATGGGTCTTAGAGAAATAGGATGGAGTGGTATGGACTGGATCGATGTGGCTCAGGATAACCACACGGTGATGAACCTTCGGGTTCCATAGAATGTTGGGAAGTTCTTCAGTAGCCGCACAGCTGGCGGCTTATCAAGAAGGGTTCAGCTCCATGAAGTTAGTTCAGTTAGTTAACTTGTTGAATTTGGTTCGATCTGTATTACGAAGCTTCGTAATGTTGGAACGTGTACGAGCTGGAAAACCTTGAGACACAAAGTGACGCGCATCGACTGTCTGTATAACAAATTTGTTAGATGAATGCGATGCCTAACCAGGGCTGTTGTCGAGCCAGAGGGAGGGGGGGAGACGCTTCCCCCCACCCCCACCCGAGTGTCGGGGTGTCGCCCTAGCAATGATTTTAAGAACACAAATAAACCATAGTTTAATTTCCCAGCCCTGTCTGAGACAGAAGCCTCAGTAAAGTACGCCCCTTCTTAAACTGCTCGTCTTTCAGTTCTGCGTTTAAAAAGGCAAAGCTATTATTAACCCATTAAAGCCCAGTGGTTACTATATGTACCAACTGCTTTAACATACAAAAATTCTGTATTCTGCCCACACATTGTATTTGTGTTTCGTATGATTCTCACAATAAACAGCGACTGTTTCCCTAAACAGCATTAACCGGTTGGGTTCTGTAGCGGAGACGTAATGTGTTTCCTGTTAGGTACGGACTGAATTGCTATATATTCTGCCCACCCAGTGTATCTGTGTGTCCCGTATGGTTCTCACAGTAAACAGCGGCTGTTTCCCTGAACAGTATTAACCGGTTGCGTTTTCTAGCGGAGACGTAATGTGTTTCCTGTAAGGTACGAACTGAATTTATATATTATTTAGAAGAAATTGAGTCATTAAATGATAAAGTAATCACAAGGATGGCTTCATATCATGATCCATGCCCATTTCTTTCAACCTGGAACTTGTGCAACACCGTCCAGGGTTTTAGGACTACCCCCCTGTAGCTAACGATAAGGAAGTACACCACAGAACTCTAAGAACGTGCTGAGTGGAATTAATTTCACGAGTTTAATGGAGACTAAAAAGGAAGCACTGTTTATTTCCCGTTGTTTATATATGCTTAGTGCCTTCGGCTTTAGGGGTACCACTAGGTGGCGATCGGCGTTAACTGTGCTATACCTAATTGGCACCAAATTGTACCAAAAACTACAGGAAATACTTCCCCACTGACCTCATGGTAGGCCTAAAATGTCAATTGACTGGATTTCTTTTTCCTTGGCACTACAGCCCTAGTGGGCCTAGGCCTACCTCCATGAACTTCTCCGTTCACTTCGGTTTTTCTAGATCTTACACATTCGGTAGGACTCCTTGGGCGGGTGATCAGCTCGTCGCAAGGCCTCTACCTGTACACAAACACAGAAAAACGCACACACACAAACTAAACATCCATGCCCTGAGTGGGATTCAAACCCACGATCTCGGCTTCCGAGCGAGTGAAGACAGTCCATGCCTTAGACCGCTCGGCTACCGTGACCGGCAATTGACTGGATTAGATGGAGTTAATTGCCGGCTTATTTCTGAGAAACACATCCCAGTAATTTAAAATATCATTCGCAATGCTTTAGACAAACAGTACGAAGAAACATCATAACTAACAGTCGCGCCCCTAGTAATGTCTTCCACAAACGGGTTCGCGAATTGTTAGTTTGGTATTAAAACATTAGGAATTTTGAGATATTAATTAATTTAGGAGGCAGTAGTTTGTCACAGTCACTTGTGTGAAAGCCTTAACTCCAACATTTGCTTATTGTTTTCTATACAAACATCGTAAAAAGTGCAAAAAATATGCGCAAAATTGTGAGGTTTACACTCTGGAACGAGTGAAACGTTTCGATGTTAGGATTCTACTGAACTCCTACGCAACATGAAGCTTAAACCCAGACAGACTTGGAATTGTTAAAAAACACGAAACACGGGGGTTTCAATTTCTCACGACGAACAGTTTCACATTTCAGGCACACGGTTCTAATTTCTAGCCGTCACAATAACCACTTAGTTCCGAATTTCTGAACATCACAAAAAAAACTCCGTGGTTTTAGTCCGCAAGCGAACTATACCAACCGAGCTACCGCCGCTTGTCAGTGAAGTTAGTGCCAACTTTAGTGAATAGACGGTGTCGCGTGGTCAGCGCAACGAATGCCCACGGCCGTTAATTTTGGTTTTCTAGTCACAGCCGCTATTTCCTTGAAATAGCTCCTCAATTATCCTCACGAGGCTGAGTGAACCCCGTTCCAGACCCACTACTTCTCAGAAAATCTGGTAGCGCCGGGAATCGAACCCAGACCTCTGGATCTGTAGCCAGGAGGAACTCTGACCACTAGACCACAAAGGCGGTCTTTCTGAACATCACAACTTGCAATAATCACGGACGTGTGTTAAGGATTAAGAAGGCCAGTGAGCAGACTTCTATGAGTAACATAAGAATAATTATTAACTTCATGAGACAGGTTAGTGTGTGCTCGCAATTTCAAGGAAGTACTGTGATGACACAAAATTACATCATATGATATTCAGAGACCAAAAGACAAGCTCATCACCGCAAGAGGTTCCTGGTCTGAATGAATCGTCACGCTTTTAACAATTTGCAGTCTTCAGTAATGACTCAACGTAATTCTGACCACACAAAATATAAAACAAATTAAAAAGGGCTTTATCTATCTCGTAATGACCATCTTTCGAATTTAATCTCTTGTGACGTCAGAGTTTGTCTTTGTAACGATAAGCCTGTAATATATGACGTGCGCAAAACGTTGCTGGTTGTATGACTACAAGGAGGTTATAAGATTTGCAGTGAAATACCATATTGTGATGTTCTGGCTTATGAGTTTTCAACAGACTGAGGCAATACACTCCTCCAAAACAATGGCATCTGGCCACTAATGTACATGACGTCATGGCCCAGAGGACCATAAAATGTATACACGAAAGTATATTATATACTTTCAGGCATACGTCTTGCTTATACAAACAAGTTGTCATTCACTGCGTCATTTGTACCTCAGGCTTGCTGTACTAAAAAAACCTCTGTGGTTTTAGTCCGCAAGCGAACTATACCGACCGAGCGACCGCCGCTTGTCGGCGAAGTTAATGCCAATTTTAGCGGATAGAGGATGTCGCGTGGTGAGCTCAACGAATCCCCACGACCGTTAATTTCAGTTTTCTACACCGGAGCCGGTATTTGCTTGAAATAGTTCATTTGTCTTCACGAGGCTGAGTGGACCCCGTTTTAGACCCACAATCTCTGGGGAGGGGGAAAAAAAAGGTAGCACCGGGAATCGAATCCGAAACCTCTGACCACTATACCACAGAGGCGATCCGCTCTCCTATCACAGAGTATTATTATTTCCGTGGGTTATTTCAAGAAGAACGACGGAGGGGTTGGAGTTCGAGTCCCGGTATGGTCAAAAATTTCCTCTTCTCTACGTCGTCCACACCGGCTGTGGGGTCCACCCAACCTCCTATACAATGGGTACCGGGGGCTCTTTCCCAGGGGATAAAGCGGCCGGCGCGTGAAGCTGACCACTCACCTCCAGCTGTTGCCGAGGTCAAGAAAATGTTGATCTGTACATCCACTCCTACATACGCGTTCATGGCGTAGTGCTTAATTAAGCACAGGGACAACTTTACTTTATTTCAAAACGATGCCTATTGCAGTGGCCGCGCGGTTCAAGGCATGAACCGTTCTCGCCCGCTCGAAGACTGGGATCGTGGTTTCGAATCCCACTCTAGGCATGGATGTCTGTTTGCGTTTATTTTGTGTGTGTTGTCCTGTGAAGGTAGCGGCCTTGCGACGAGCTGATCCCCCGTCCAAGGAATTCTATATGTATAGGATTAAGAAACTGAAGAAGCGCCCAAGGTCCACGATGACGGTAGCGTCCGGGCGTGTGCCTGGGGAAAACAGCTTTCCACCATGCTGTATTGGAGGTTCTCACAGCGGTGTCTATTGGAGACTGAAGACAGGGCCGATGAAGTCCAATGGAAGACAACCGACGTTTCTGAGGAACGTCGTCTCAGTCTTAAGGGTTATCAAACAGTAAACCAAACGTGAAACGTGCATGACGCAGGCGACGAACAGAGCTTTGCTGCTTTGCAGTCTGCCTTTTACCGGACTACACGGCGTTATATCCCCTTTCCACAGCCTTTCCAGTTTACCTATCATCTCACAATTTTGAGCTGTTCACAGCGTCCTTATATAAGCCATAAAAAACTAAAGTAATATAATGATAATTGTTGTTAGCCTGAAAACTCACTGACGCGACAAGCCGCGCGCGGTTTGTCGAGTGTTGTCGCTTGCGGCCGTTATTTGTATTGCTTTTATGCGCCGCGCGCGGTTAAGTTTTGGATCGCGGCACACAGACGGCAGAGCTGTCGCACGCCTAATATGTACAACTAACGGACGCGCGCGACAAAGAGCGGCTAGCCGCTCGCGACTAGTCGCGTCAGTGGGTTTTCAGCCTAACGGCTGGCGATACGTTTGTTGCAAAGTTGGTGAGTAATGCCACCTTAAAGCTGTGACGCTGTNGCTTGTAGCATAGGGCGTCCGTGAAACATTTCGTTTCCCTTCGTTTATTTAGACAGTCGGTAGGACTCCTTGGACGAGTGATCAGCCTGTCGCAAGGCCGCTACCTACACACAAACGCAGAAGAAACGCAGACAAACTTCCATGCCTTGAGTAGGATTCGAACCTGCGATCCCAGTGTTCGAGCGTGCGAAGAGGGTCCATGCTTCGGACCGCGCGGCCGGCCACTGTGATCGGCAATAGACATACCAAGCATCAGATAACAGAAAATTGTGATCAGTGTCAGAGAACGTAATCTCTTTCCTGTGATATGGATCGGTTGTGCTGCGTGATTCAACTGTTTCCAGGATACTCACGTGTCATATTTTTGTTGTATTCATTTTATTTTAGTGTTGCTTATTTCCCCCATTACAATTGCAGATGGAGTTCGTTCTGTGGATAAAGCCTGTGCCCACGAACTGGAAGATCATAAATGATACGTTTTCTATCAACAGACGTTCCCGTGGTCCTACATCAGCGGTAAGTCTTTGATCACCTATGTATGCTTCCTTCCCTACGTAATAATTTTAGTGACATTCTTGGATTGTGTTTGTTTTTATTTAATCAGTTACAGTGTCGCTGTGTACTTAGTAACACTACGTTGGTGTAAGGCCGCCACCATCAGCGTCTATGTAATACACGACTTGTCACACTGCACATGCTTGTCATGTTCCAATCTTTAATCGGTCAAAACTAGGTTACAGTTATAATTAAGAGGTAGAGTTCTCCCTGTGCTTAACTGATTAAGCACTACGGCATGAAGACGTATGGGGGAGTGGATGTATAGATCCACGCATTATTGACCTCGGCATTGGTTGGAGGAAAGTGGTCATCTTCACGCCTCGGCCGCTTTGCCCATGGGGAAACAGCCCCTACACCCACTGGATAGGAGGCTGGTTTGGCCCCAGAGACGGTCTGGACGCTACGGTGGAAAGAAAATCCTTGACCCTAAGGTACTCGAACTCTGAACCCTAGGTCGCCCAGCCCGTAACCAGTCGCTATATTGACTACGCTGTTCCGGCTTAAAATTTATAATTAAAATCAAAATTGAAACTGAAATTATAGTTAAATTTGTGCCCTCCTGCTGCTCTTCACATTGTAGCCATGTTTTGTAGTTGTTCGTTGACCTCATTTTTCTTGACCAATATTTCGATTATGTGGTTGGTTATATTTGGTGTTGATTGGTGGACAGATGACATGGTTGACTCCTGTCAACTCCATCAGTCCTTATAGGTGAAATCTGTGACACTGTTTTAAAACAAAATCTCGCCCTTATTGTGATCACAGTTTATGGCAAGAATTTGAATAATGGAGCCCAGGTAGCGTGGTCGGTATAGCGACTGAAGGGTCGAAGTTTGAGTCCCGACAGGGGCAAGAATTTTCTCCACGTCGTTCAGACTGGCTCTGGGGTCCACCCAACCTCCTATACAATGGGTACCGGCGGTAAAGCGACCGGGGCACTACCTCCAGGTAGTGCCGAGATCAAGAAAATGTGGATTTCTATATCCACTACCCCATACGCCTTCATAGCGTGGTGCTTGATTCGTTAAGCACAGGGACAACTTTACCTTCTACCTTCGATAATGCGTAAATTTAGCAAAAAAAGGGAAGAAATCAACAGTCTGTTACATGACTGAACAAAAGACAGTACCGAGGGAAATATCCAGCTGATAGCGTACCATGTACTAACGTTCTAATACCATTAATAGACTTACGGGAAGTTGGTGAATTAACGATTCCTATGTGAGATTTGAGATGTTAACAGCGGTGGCTGTGAGGAGCACTATTTTCTTGTAGTCTGGTAGAGGTTTACCGACGTTACAGAGGGTCAAACTGCTTCCATCTTCAAGGGAAAGACCAATCCCTTTACGTAAGCAGCATGCATGCTTACTTTAACAACTAGTCACCAATTTAATATCCTAAGAAACATTTGTAAACCCCGTCAACTGGGTCAGTCATAAAGTATACACACGGCATGGTTAATGGACACTCCGAAATTCGATTTCATTTATTGGTTGGCTCCACATTATTTCTTTTGAACTGTATTTATAAAATAGTTCATATCATATCGACTGACTCCCTTACACGGAGGGAAAGACAGGTAGGAGTTGGCCGGCTACGCCTCTGACTTTCAGCAATCGATAGTAATGTCTCAGCTAGAGAGGTGGTAGGTGGGGTGCCAGACGCAAGTCAGTGGCGTGATGTACATCTCACAAGTTTTGTCTAGTTAAAAGTGAAATAACATGTGAACTTGTTCTGAGCTACAAGCAAAATACTATTTTTATTTATAAATTCTCACATTAAATACATAAACTATTGAACCTGCTAATATAACGTTCATCAACTAACGAATCGAATACGTACATGTTCTGGCAACGGCCATACCATGTTGAAAACACCGGTTCTCGTCCGATCACCGAAGTTAAGCAACATTGGGCGTGGTTAGTACTTGGATGGGTGACCGCTTGGGAACACCACGTGTTGTTGTCATTATTTTTTTTCCTTTGGTTATCTAAACAACCACAGGATCCATAGAATCTACAAATGAACACAGTGCTCAGTGAAACAAAAAAGCAGAATACCAAATACTTAAAAAAATTGACCGCGCCATACCTCAAGCGGTTAGTCGCTTCCCACCGAGGCGGCCCGGGTTCGATCCCGGGTCTCGTCAAGTGGGATTTGTCGTGGACAAAGTGGCGCTGGGGCAGGTTTTCTCCGAGTACTTCGGTTTCCCCTGTCAATCTTCCTTCCACCAATTGCTCCACAATCACCCTCACCTATCATCTGGGGCTGGTACAAGAGGCCAGAAGTGGACGCAATACAAGGGACTTAGTCCCACCCTACTAGCAAAAAAAAAAAGAATAAAAACAAGAAAATTAGGAAAGCACACTAATGTATTAGCAGGTGGCCGCGCCATAGCTCAAGCGGTTAGTCGCTTCCCATCGCGGTGGCCCGGGTGCGATCCCGGGTCTGGTCAAGTGGGATTTGTGGTGGACAAAGTGGCGCTGGGGCGGGTTTTCTCGAGTACTTCGGTTTCCCCTGCCAATCTTCATTCCACAAATTCTCCATCATAATCACCCGGGGCAGGTACAATAGGCCATCGGTGGCCGCCGTTCCGAGAGGACCCAGTTGAACAATTTTTTTTAAATGCATTAGCAATGAACCTACTAGAAAACAGCGAAATTACACACAAACTGAATAGATACACTGTCCTAGCTCTACCAGAGGGACTGAGTAAAACTCCAATACAAGCATTGAAATGACACCTAACTGAACAAAAACAAGTGCATATTATCCCCCATTCGCCGTCATGGGGTAGTGCTTAATTAGTTAAGTACAGGGACAACTTTACCTATGAGTTAGGCCACTGTGCACAGCTCATTTACGAGCCTGTACTTATTAAACACATACATTTATTGCAGATTATGTATAAGAAATGTGAAAAATATAATTTTGATCAAGAAGGACTCAGCTCCATGGTAATGGAGTTAGTAACTTAGTTCGTATGTAGCTAGGAAACGAACCAAGTAAACACAAAACGACCAGTTCTCTGTCTAATGCATGAACCGTCTTTCGCTCGCTCGAACACTGGGATCGTCGGTTCGAATCCCACTCAAGGCATGGATGTCTGTATGCGTTTATTCTGTGTTTGTGTTGTTCTGTGTGTAGGTAGAGGCCTTGTGATGGTCTAATCCCCCGTCCAAGGAGTGTTACCGACTGTGTATAAGACAAGAAACTGAAAAATCGGTCAAGGCCCAACGAAGGGCTGTAAAGCCATAATAGTATTAACAACATAGCAGCTGCTTTAATGTACCAAAAACCTCTGCATCCTGTCCACAGAGTGTAACTGTGTGTTCCGTATGGTTCACACAAGAAACAGTGACTGTTTCCATTAGCAGCATTAACCGGTTGGATTTTGTAGCGGAGACAGAGTGTTTCCTGTGAGGTACGAGCTGAATTTTTATATATAGCTAGCTGTGCCCGGCCACGCCTTGCTGTGGCTCAGTCTGCCCGTTCTTTCCCAGTTTCATTTGAAATTACTCGACGCATTGCTTCCGCTCCGCGAGTACGACGAACTAAGCCTGTTCTTAGAAAACGAAAAGAAAAACAATGAAAAATAAACTATACTTACGAAATAACTTCCATGCACGTCTCGGATTCAGCGAATAAGTTATTGAACGCTCACTTTTACACCAGCGAGTACAATTATTATCACGTCCAGTATCACCGAAAAATTCTTCGGAGCTGGACTATTATAACCCGGTTTCGGATGCAATAGAGGACACTTTCGCCCAGGGTTCCATTTCACGTGTTCTGTGCTCGTTGCCGCAGAAATGCATTATTTCCGCAGTTTCAACAGTTCGTTGCCACGGTTATTCCTAGGCAGCGAACAGTTTCAACAGTTCGTTACCACGGTTATTCCTAGGCAGCGAACAGTTTCAACAGTTCGTTACCACGGTTATTCCTAGGCAACGATCTCTTGGTATTCGATGGACGACGCATAACACGTTACAGTATATTATATTGAATACAATTAATACTTTTACTTGTTTTTACCTGTCACGGGTGTGACATCTATATAATAGGTATATGAAAGCACGCACGTGTTCGAATGCAACGTTGTGTCAAAATTTCAAAGCAATCGGTGAAGAACTTTAGGAGATCTTCGATAAGACACAAACCAACATTTACGTTTTTATTTTTATAGATATAGAAGGAATTCAGTATTTAAAGTATTAGCATAATAGAGGAAGCTGCAGAATTTTACGTAAGGGACAGTGCTATTTTTTTTAATAAACTTGGGATATTAATAGGTGACTGGCATTAAGAGAACTTTTTTGGAAACTTGATGTATAAGTTAGGGCCAATACACATTTACGTGTTAATTGAAGTTCTTTGGGAAATAATGTCCGGTACAGCATGGAAAGATGTTTTATTTCTTTCCTTTTTTTAGGAAAGTATCTATCTAACGACGGGAAGAGATATCTGACGCATCTGCAGCAGGGAAAGGTCTGTCTGAAGGCGACCACAAACACAACAGTTTATCATGGAACAATTATCTTGAACAGTTAACTCCATTTATCTAGCAGATAAAACACCTTTATCGATTGTATATATTTGAATGTGTAGTGTACCAGTGACATCGTGGACACTTTCACGCCTTCCACATAATTGTTTATCTGCTGATTCATATTCTCAGCTTCCTTACTCAACAGAGACGCTATCAGCATGTCTACTGATCTCTTCCTCCTAGGAACTCCGGGACCAGCTGAAAGATTTTCACGAAACTTTCCATCAGCATGATTCCAATGGACGGTACTTAACTTTTGGAGCGTACAGTTTCGTGTCACTGGTAATGCTAACTTGCTTAACTAAAACAACTCCGTGGCTTTAGTCCGCAAGCGAACTATACCACCGAGCGACCGCCGCTTGTCAGCGAAGTTAGTGTCAACTTTAGCCACGTGGTCAGCGCAACGAATCCCCACGGCCGTTAATGTCGGTTTTCTAGCCCGCAGCCGCTGTTTCTTTGAAATAGCTCCACAATTATCCTCACGAGGCTGAGTGGACCCCGTTCCATAACCACTATTTATCAGAAAATCTGGTAGCGCTGGGAATCGAACCAGGGACCTCTCGATCTGTAGCCAGGAACTCAGACCACAGAGACGGTCATGCTAACTTGTTCTTTTTCCCTTGGCACTACAGCCCCAGTGGGCCTAGGCCTACCTCCATGAACTTCTCCGTTCACTTCGGTTTTTCTAGATCTTACACATACGGTAGGACTCCTTGGGCGGGTGATCAGCTCGTCGCAAGGCCTCTACCTGTACACAAACACAGAGAAACGCACACTAACATCCATTCCCTGAGTGGGATTCGAACCCACGATCCCGGCTTCCGAGCGAGCGAAGACAGTGCATGCCTTAGACCGCTCGGCTACCGTGATCGGCGCTAACTTGTTTACTGTACGAAATTCTGATATGGGAGGGACACAACTGAGGCCTCATGTACATTAACGAAATTCTGTAACAGTTAATCTTGAAATTCTTGTGTAAAACGTAAAGTAACATGTCGGTGCCATATATATATATACTCAGTTTCCCGTTCGAAGTAACTAACTCCATGCAGCTGAGTCCTTGAGAAGTCAGTCAGGTACTCAAGAATTTCCCAGCATTTTATGGAGCCCTCCATTGGTCCATATCCTGAGCCAGATTAATCCAGTCCATACCACCCCATACTATTTCTGCAAGATCCATCTTATTTGCTAAAATTCTATCGGGCAGTAAGCCGCGTCAATGTTGAACTAAAATCCAATGTTTCAGAGATCTCCTCTCTCCAGCACCAGGGTCCGTTTAGCGAATGCCCGTATGCCGCTGATATTTATACCAGTCTGCCAAATCGACGCTTCTTCTTATTAGTGTATTATGCAGTAGAGGGGGGAGTCGAACTGCGCGGTCACCCATCCGACTCTAACCTTTCAGCGTGTTGCTTAACCTTCGGTCACTGTTGTCAGACTATTTTGTTTTCTTTTTTGCATGCTCTTCTCTGTAACTTCTCGGGATTTTCGTGATGTGTCTCTGTTGGAGTGCCTTAATAAACTGGTGCTGGGATTCCGTGCTTTGCTGAGTTCGAGCTTTCTCTTTGTTTACACTGTCCGGATATAATCTTGTTTCTATTGCTTTTTGACAAGTCGGTCCGTGCAGCCTCATATTTTGGCCAGTACTTGGGTCTCGCGGAACTTGATCGGTGGCCTGATTCAGTGCTGTTCTGCCGCTGCGGAATTGTCTGGTTTCATGAACGACATCTACGTCATTTAAGTATGATGCAGACTGAAAGGCCGTAGCCTATTTTAAGAGACTCTCCTGGAGGAATTATGGAAAACAACGAAAGGGCAGTCTGTTGAATCGTAGTTTCCCCTCTTCCTGTATCCACACCGCTTATTTATCACGCTTGACTTACTCTTCTACCCTGAAGATGGAGGCAAAACGTTTCTCTGAACGTCAGTAACGATCCGTGAGACTACACGGTGTCACATTCCAGGAGACAGGAACGTTCATAGTCAGTGTAGTGCGAACCGCAAATAGTGCCTGTTCCAATCTGTTCCCATCTAACCAATAGGAGCCTGTTAACGTGTTTAAATCGTATGGTTGAGCGTTCAGCGTGAAATGTGACACCACAGTAATTTTTATACTGTGGCATGTAAACTGTTGCTATGCAAAGACAAATAACAAACAACGAGATAATAGCTGTTGCTATGCAACAGCGCGGTAAAACGCCTCTATAACAATAGAGTTACTGTTGGAAACGGTGTTATGGAACCCCTTGCTAGGTAACTGCAAGTTCGACTACAACAATGGAAATGGGTGTGTTCTATGTGGTCCGTGCCGAAGAGATCTTAAAGACAATTGGGGTGACCCAGTCAATTGACAATCGGCAGTCGAGTTCCGCAGTTTCTGGCTGAGAGTTCAGTGTCCAGTTGAAAGTCGGCCTGTGAACAGAAGACTAGGAGATTGGTGTGAAATGGCTGCCAGCCTAAGAGTCAGTTAATAATTGATAGTTGGCAGGCAGTTCTGTGCTGGAATCTTGAAGGAGGGATCTGAGTGCGGGAAGCTGAAGAATTTTCACTGTTAACATCCATTATCAGGAAACGGCTGTTGAATACACTACAGGCTGGAGAAGACATAGCGTGTAGTGATTTGTAAAGTGTAGAGATCAGCGACAGTGCTACCTGTAAGTGCTTGTAGTTCTGTGTGGTGCGTATATAAGTGACCAATAGCTCCAATATCCAATCCAAACCTCGTTTATTTTTTTTTATTGCTAGTGGGGTGGGACTAAGTTCCTTGTACTGCGGCAACTTCTGGCCTATTGTACCAGCCCCACATGATAGGTGAGGGTGATTGTGGAGCAATTGGTGGAATGAAGAGTGGCAGGGAAAACCGAAATGCTGGGAGAAAACCTGCCCCAGTGCCACTTTGTCCACCAAAAATCCCACTTGACCAGACCCAATATCGAACCCGGGCCGCCGCGATGGGAAGCCAGCGACTAACCGCTTGAGTTTATAGTCACATCCCTAAATCGTGAAAATATGTAATGTTTCGAAGGAACATAGTTACCACCTCCTTCAGGTATGTTCTCTTGTTCTTTTCAGAAATTTACTATAACACACACATACAAAATCGCCATGTCCTCAAGAGGTATTTTCAAAAATGTCTATTATTGTATCACCTTGAGCTAAACTTGTCTTTTAGTCGACATATACATATATTACAACCTGACTTGACCCGCCCTGCTCACAACTATCGACCTTACGTACAATCAGCTGCGTTAACAATTGCGATACGAGTAGCAAGTGGCCACCGTGTGACTCTCCTTATAATTAAGCGGTTAGTATCTGGCGATTGGTAGCACTACATGGCTTTAGTGCTTCCGATAACGGCAATTGAAGACAATTATATCCCCATGACGTAAGCGGGTTACCGTCATGAGGCCGGTACACAAAACATTCGTAATTATCGCGCTTGGCGTAAAAATTTGAAGAATTCGCGTTGAACAGGAAATACTCCTAACCGGGGCTGGAAATTGGAGAAAACGTGGGAGGTTTCAGAACTTTCGATTTTGAAGACCTTTGTCCATTGTCGTAAGAGGTCATAACGGTCGCGCCCATCCTGTCCCATGGGGGGGGGCAATTTCGTCCGGGAGGACCCAAATATACTTATCTAATTTAAAGAATTACAGTAAGTAAGCAAGAACGTGGGAATTGAATTGTTGACATTAATATTATTATTATTTTCCTAAAGTAAAGTTGTCCCTGTACTTAAATAGTTAAGCATCACGCCGTGAAGACGTATGGGGGGGTGGAGGTATAACTCGACCATTCTTGACATCGGCGTTAATGGATGTGAGTGGTCAGCTTCAAGCACGGGACGCTTTACCTCCATTGGATAGGAGGCTGGGTAGGCCCCAGAGCTGGTCTGGACTACGTAGAGAAGAGAAAATTCTTTACCTTACCGGGACTCGAACCCCGACCCATCGGTCGTCCAGCCCGTAGCCAGTGGCTATACCGACTAAGCTATCCCGGCTCCGGTGTTCTGATAAGCCTTTCACTTTTTGCAGTTTAAAGAAAGTACGATGAAAATGGGCGGCTAAGAAAACAGAAAAGGCCTGCCCTCAAAAAGGAAGGGAAAAGTTGCTCACAAAATACAGTTATGACTGTCGGTTGCGGCATTACACAACAGTGACTGACTCATTCCTGGGTTATGTGGAGACGCCGTGACATCTGCCAAGGACATGTCACATCACAGGCATCGGCAATAAAACCTAGACACTGTATTGCATTGCGAAACTGTGCATTGGGAAACACCATGTTTCACACTGAAAGGCAAACTTTAAATTCATCATAACCGTTCTCGCAATAAATGTGTAGTTATCGAACCTGACCTATGTGTTTTTCAGTATTCCTTCGTATTCGTATACATCCTGGGACCACTTGTCCTTCGTGAAAGTTTCGCGACCTTCCTCACGTTAAATATTTGGATATGTTAATGCATATCAAAACGCTTCCCTGTGTTCATTCAAAACCGGGGGTCGGATTAAGATTTCGCGAGCAATAGAATGAAAGCGTGCCCGTGCAGAAACGTGTTGCTAGGCAACCATCACACAGCTGCAGCGCGTGCTGCCCCCCCCCAATCTGTTTTCCATTTTCGGAAATGTCCTTGCCCATCAATACTGCCAGCCGCTGTTATGCTCCGAGTTCTACAAAATGTCGAGTTTATCCATGAAAGAGAATTATTTCTCAGAATATGGAGGCCTCTCATATCCGTGCCTTATTTCATTCATTTTCGGCACTGTTTCTTGTTTCATTTCCCACGCTATACCTGTACAGCCTAGATAGTTAAACTGTCGTTGTATGAAGCAAAAGTAACGATAAACTTGTCCTCACACTTAACTAAGTACCACGACATGAAGACGCATGGGTGAGTGGAGGTATCGTTCCACACATTTAAACTCGGTAGTCGGTCGCTTCATACCCAAGGAAAGAGCCCCCGGTGGGCCGCTCCATAGCTCAAGCGGTTAGTCGCTGGCTTTCCACCGCGGCGGGCCGGGTTCGATCCCGGGTCTGGTCAGTAGGATTTGTGATGGATAAAGTGGCGCTGGGGCAGGTTTTCTCCGAGTACTTCGGTTTCCTCTGCCAATCTTCATTCCACAAATTGCTCCACAATCACCCTCACCTATCATCTGGGGCTGGTACAATAGGCCAGAAGTGGCCGCAGTACACTGACTTAGTCCCACCCCACTAGCAATAAATAAAAGAGCCCTCGGTACCTGCCCAGAGCCGGTCTGAACCTGATTCCTCAGTTTTCTAGTTCTTAGGGGCCGTTCCTGCTGCACCGTTCATTCAAGTTGTGATGTGTGACTTTCTGCTCCTATTCTGTTCCCCATTTTAGAAATGTCCGTCACACGCAGAGAGATCACTAGTGTAGTCTGCCCATTGTTGCGTCATAGCGGTGCAGTCTGGGACCTTGACAGTGAGAGTCTGCGCGTGTCACCCCGATATTGATCGGGGGCTGATGCCGGGAGAGTCCATTGGAGGGGGAAACACCTCAGCTGATCTCAGCCACTTGTTGGGGGTGGTCATCTCCGTCTCACTGTCACCCCGGACATCTTTGGTTTAACTTCACGCTCGTCTGCTTCCGAGTTAATTGTGAGAGGAACTGATCTGGAGTGGGGGACAACGTAAACTGGAGGCGCCGAGGCAGATTAAACAAATAAGTCTTGTGGTTATATGTTTTTGGGCTGCACTATGGCTCCCCAAGCTGAAATCGGAAGTGTCATCTTGGGAGTGAATCTAGACCCCCAGGCTGAAGCCAGAGTCATGGAGACCGAGGTTATTTAACTCTGAGATCCTCTCCCCAAGTCTCCCTGTGACATTCGTGGAGATTGTGCTCAGCGCGACAATCATAAAACTACTACAATAAAGAGAGGGGAAACAATACGTAAATAATTCGGTGGACACTCAACTCACGTGTAAAAGGATAGACCTCAGAGGGGCTCCTCCCTCCTACACAAGTTAAAGTTTGTAAAATCGCGCACCCACCGAGCAGTTCGGGAACTAAAATAAACGGAGGTGTAGGATCCGTGGTTCTCACCACGGTGACAGTGAAGAGTAGGGTGTTCCGGTTGTAATGCTGTTTAGTTTGATGAGAGATCTAAGTTTCGGGGGAACATGGTACCTCCATCTTCAGGATAGACGTGTAAGCCAAGCAAGAAACTAGCACAGGCAACCAACCGTGTCGCAGAACTACATGACGTTACCACCAAAAATGACGGTATCATTCGAAGTAAACTGAATCTCGTGGGTCTTAAAGCGTTAAACACTGGGCAGCCTACAAGCTAAGTGTCGACAGACACTGCTGCCAACTGTTCTGACTCGCCTTCTGTGTTTCCGCAAGCATGGAACAACTCGAGCACAACTGCGTGGATGTTCATATAATTGTCGCCCTATGCCAGTTTTTGTTTAAATTGCGTATGTTTAACGACGGGCTGACATAGTGGTGGAAAACATATACAATAAACCCTCGCTAATCTGAAGTAACTTTGGGGAGGGGAGGTCATCCGAATTAGTGAAGCAAAAGGTAGCCCTAAAAAAAAATCTTAGAACACAAATTTAATAAATAGTGCTGATGAAGATAAATAACAAAATACCACCGTACAGCCATTATTTAAGAACTATAAAAAGACAATACATTCATTCAACGATAGAAGACTCAGAGTTTTTATTTGTTTCTTTAACGTAATAATGCAGGTTTGAAGAAACTGTCAAATTTTGCCTGAGCAGAGAATTGACTCATCTGCCTTCTTAAATACCACATCTCTTTTAAAGTATGTACTCAACTGTGAATAGCATTTTCCATTTTTCATATTTATATCTCGGATTATCCGACATCCAGATTAACTATAACGGGATTACCTAAAGTTCCAGACAGGGAGAACGCCAGACTGTTGAAGCCGAAGGAGAACCCATGAAGGGGTATCGACATGAATAGGGGGACATATTGGAATTTAAATTTTGCGGGCAGTCACCATGAACAGCACAATCCTTCGGGGTGTGACGCCGTGTAGACGGTACATTTCACGGTGGTGACTGTGAACAGTACTATCTTCTTGGAATGTGAGGCCGTGACCAGACTACACGGTGTTAGATCCCAGAAGATAGTACTGTTCAAGAGGAATTATGTTTTTGTACGATGAGGTGGATTCTTTCAATTTACTTAATCCTTCCAGCCGCACTATGGACTCAGCCTCTAACATAAGTGAATACGACGAATATTCTTGGGGGTAAAGGTCGGCCGGTGCGTAAGGCTGACAATCTTACCGCCATCTATGGTCCGACTGTCTAGAAAATGTAGGAGGCTGGACGTCTCACAACCCTATGGACCTCCACGGCCTGTTATAGGGATAGCGTTGCTTTTTACTTGCTTAAGATGAGCTGGTTTTGAGAAACAGGATAACACTCAGAACATACCGAGGACGTGTTGACTTCTCAATATTTGTTTTCGAGGCGTGAGTTAGTTATGAATTCAGTATTTAAAAAAAGGCCTACAGTCCCTCTGCAACGTCCGTACGCTTCTACCGGACTACACGGCATCGCATCACAGTTACCGCTGTGAGGATATCAAATTAAAACATTGTTAACATATCTTCTCTATGGCCGAGACTTGAACCGGGTACCCTAATGTGAGCCACGACAGTATGTGTAAAGGTAATAAAAGTAAAGCTGTCCCTGTAACAGGCCGTGGTGGCTTATAGGGTTGTGAGACGTCGAGGCTCCCACATTTTCTCTAGACAATTGGCTCGGAGATGGAGGTAAGGTTGTTAGCCTTACGCGCCGGCCGCTCTTTGCCCCAGGATGATTCCTAGTACTCATTTCTGTTAGAGGCTGAGTCGACCTCAGGGCCATAGTGCGGCTGGAAGAATTAGGTCAACTGAAAAATCCGGTGACCTTATGTGGAATCGAACCCGCGACCTTCAGGCTTGTAGTATAATGGTTATGAACTCAGTTGACCAAACTGACAAATGTAAGACGCAAGATAGCTTAGTAAGCAGACACAAGAGAAGGTCTGGGAATGCCATCAGCTCACTGTCAGGGTTGCAGTATGCAGATATGGTCGCTGAACGGAAACAGTGAGCCTCTTTCTTACCGAGATGTGTTTCGACAATTGAATTAACTGGTCGGCGTTAATTGTTAGTCGCGAGAACTAGATTAATGAACTGAATGTTTCGTCATACCAAATGACGTTTACATAACGCACAGTTGTGGTCAAAATAAATGCACACAGACTTCTACACAGTATCTGTTGTCGTCGACTGGGATGACACTGTAAGACACGTTTCTGAGGAAGGGTGTTAACTCCTAAACGTTGGTACCTACCAGATATACAGTGTCATAATTCAGAAGACGTAACTCCTAAACGTTGGTACCTACCAGATATACAGTGTCATAATTCAGAAGACGTAACTGGTTTAAATTCGAGATGTATTAAATGACAAAGGGGGCACGCAGTAGCGTAGTTGGTTGAGGCACTATGCTATAAAACGGAAGGTCGGGGGATCGAATCCGGAGGAGGTGGATTTCTTTTCAATTGATCTAATCCTTCTTGCCGCACTATGGCCCTGGGGTCGACGCAGCCTCTAACAGAAATGAGTACCAAGAATATTTCTGGGGGTAAAGAGCGGCCGGCGCGTAAGGCTGACAACCTTACTGCCATCTGTGAGCCAACTGTCAAGAAGATGTGGGAGTCTCAACCTCTCACAACCCTACGGGCGTTCACTGCCTGTTACAGGGATACCTTTACTTTTTTTTTACTTACATGACAAGCTATCTGTAACTACTTGACAGAAGTATTTCGCTTAGTGGGGGGATGGAGTCCAACTGGGTCCACTCGACACGGCGGCCACTGATTGGCCTATTGTAGCCTGCCCCGGGTGATTATGATGATGGAGAATTTGGTGGAATGAAGATTGGTAGGGGAAACCGAAGTACTCGGAGAAAACCCGCCCCAGCGCCACTTTGTTCACCACCAATCACACTTGACCAGACCTGGGATCGAACCAGGGTCGCCGCGGTGGGAAGCCAGCAAACTAACCGCTTGAGCTGTGGCGCGGCCTTTGACAGAAGCAAGTGCCAGTTTTTTTTTTTTCGATTAAATATTAATTACGCAGTTGTGACGTTTGGAGTCTCCCTGTTCTTATCGCAGTGCTTCTGGATTGGAAAGAGTGGCAGACGACAGAGATGGTGCAATGACAAGTGCGTCACGCTACACACGTCTCGTTCCCGCTCAGCCGACGTCATTTCCACTGATAACGCAAACTGGTGCTATCTTCCTTGTCGGCTCGCAGATTCCTTCCCGTCTCATTGCGAAAGCGAAGATGCGCCCATTGAGGGGGAGTGGTGACTATCCGGCGTGGAAGGGGGGGAGGGAGGGTGAGAATTCGGTTCTTGTTCGCAGAAATAACTACAATATGTTATCCTACTTTCCTTGTTTTATAAAGAAACATGAAGCTTATGGTAGCATGGTCCGTATCTATTTAAAGAATATGAGAGATAACATCTGATACAGTGATACCAACAGAGGTAGGCCTCGACTTCATAATTCCCTACAATAAGTAATTACAACATGACGGCCGTGCGAATGTCTGAGGTGGCAACAATATTACATAGCTACCAGCTTAATGGGGGGGGGGACTATCGTGAAATTTTCTGTTAGGGCGGCCGCACACCAACTGCGTCAAGACAAGCACCAAGACATGAGACAAAAGACGCAGTCTTGCTTCATTCGTGATTCGTCAGCATCATGACTCAGAACGGTGTCCGGCTGTTTTCTTAATCTCATTCGTTTCAACTGTGCTCCTTTCTTTGCGTCATGTCGCAGACATCGTGTATTTACTGTTACATGTCTTGACGCATGCCGGTGTGCGGCCTACCTTATACTTCTTCACGAACTTCATTTTTGGATATGGTTTTCTTTTGTAGAATGTAGAACGACGTTTCGGGGACTTAAAATCTATTTTTAAGCTTTCGGTTTTTGTTGACGGTTAACTGAAGAGGCTAGGCATCGTGTATAGTCACGCTAGGCACGAAACAGTTTATATATACCATGCAGTCACGTGCTAAGTAACGTCTCTCTGTCTACAGCAAATATTTCCCTTATCCTTTCATTTATCAGTCGAACTTCGTTTGGTGGTGATGCGTTGTTTAACGACGCATAACGTCGGACGAATTAAAAGGATTTGGAAGGGAGCGGAAATAGCTTAATAGAAATACTATCACGGAATTTACTTGGGGAACTGAGGAAAATCACGGGATACCTCAGTCATGTTAGCCGGTATCCCTGCCAAAATTCGAACCTAGAACCTCCAGAATAAAAGTCTAGAGCTTCGCCCCTAGAGTAATTTGTGGGGTCGCACTCCCTTTGGATAACAGGGCAATTATGTCTACTGCAGAAGTTTACCTTCTGATAGCCAACTCCGAGGGGCAGAGCACTTCTTGAGAAGCTAACAGTTGTTCATCTAGTCAATAAATTTCCCACCTTTTATGGAACCCACAGGTTGACTACCGTGTTGACAAGACTGTCCGTCGGTCCCCATCTTCATTCAGATTAATCAATTTTGTACCTTCTCACCCAATTTTAATATAATCCTCCCATTTACATCCAGGTCTCCCAACTGGACTCTTTGTTTATGTTGTGTGTAGGACTTGAGGTTCTCACAGCGGTGGATATGAAGAGTACTGTCTTCTGGGATATAACTCAGTGTAATCCGTTGAAAGTCAACTGACGTTTCGGAGGAACATGTCACAATCATGCAAGAGAACAGAATGAAGAGGGTATTAGCACGCATCTCTGATAGTTCTGCTTACCACCTGCTTTCACGCTGGTTTCTTGCTCGGCTTATTATTCGACCCTGAAGATGGAGGCGACATATTCCTCCGAAACGTCGGTCGACTTTCAACGGACTACACGGCGATATATCCCAGATGACAATACTCCTATTTGTTCTGTTATGGTTTTTCGACTAAAATCTTGCGTACGTTCTCATCTATGGCATCTGTAATACATGATTTACGCATCTGATCAACCTAATCATGTTTAGTGAAAAATAAATGCGGAATTATAACCGAATGGGTTGGATTCGGGAAGTGCTTAGTTCAAATATCAGCCAGGACACAGGGATATCCTGACTGAGGTCCTTCATGGTTCTTTACAGCCCCTCCAAGCAAATTCCTGGATAATATTTTGAAAAGTCCACGAGCGCTTCTTTTCAAAACTATCATTCATTCAGTCGACAGTACAGAGGCATGCGGTAGCGTAGTAGGTTTATGCACTACGTTACAAGCCGGAAGGTCACCGGATCGATTCCCGATGAGGTCACAAGATTTTGCAATTTACCTAATTCTTCCAGCCGCACTATGGCCCTGGGATCGACTCAGTCTCTAACAGAAATGAGTACCAGGAATCTTCCTGGAGGTAAAGGGGCGGCCAGCGCGTGAGGTTGACAACCTCACCGTCATTTGTGACTCGATGACTGGATTCACTGCCACTTCTACTACAATTACAATCAATTATGACAGCTCACAATCAATGACTGTCTAAGATTCGCTGCATTCACACGACGAGTGTCTTCTACTGTGACGAATGACGGACGAGGATTCGCTGCTCACTGAACTCCCTTACGAATGAAATAAATTCACGAATGCACTCCCTTTTACTCGTATAATTTCGGGAGAACCGAACAGAGACCACACACTCGAACAGTTAGTTGTCATTCTCCCGCTGTCACAGGAACGTGTCTTTGGGGAGCTGTTCTCTAGCAATGGACTTCCGCTTCTGTTCGTTGCTATTCCGGCTTCTGGGCGGTGTTTACCGAACCGTTGCCTAGCAATAGTCATAATCGTCACGGTATTTATTCCGAATGTTCCTTCTCAGTCCAGAGAATCGTTTTTTTTGGGAACTCTGTGGTTTCTAAACATGACATATCCCTTCATGTGATGATGAGTTATTTGTTTACAGGACTGTTTATATGCTTCGGTAATCCTGTTAGCTTATGATTCATGAGCAGCATGGTTGTTTGGACACGTAAGCATATTGGACCTGTCTGTCATTTTTTTACTTGTCTTTCAACATGTGCAAAATGAAGATCATCAGTCTAGACAAAATGACATCTCACTCACTCCATGCTGCCGAGCCCTTCTTGAAATGCCGCCAGTGGCTCAGCTACTCAAGAATTTCCCAACTTTTTATGGAACCCGAAGGTTCACTGCCGTATTCACAAGAGCCCTCTACTGGTTCCTAGACAGAAGAATCTAGTCCATACCATCTCTTTTACTAAGATCCACTTTAATATTATCCTGCCACCTACGTCTCGATCTTTCCGCTGACCTCTTTTCTTCTGGATTTACTACACGAATCATATATTGATTCTTCCTCTTCCCCATGCGTGCTATATGCCCTGCCTATACCATCCTAATTGACGTGATCATTCTAATTAGGTTTGGCGAAGTGTACAAGTTATGAAGCTCCTCATTATGCAGTTTTCCCCAACCTCCTGTCACTTCATCCCTCTTCGGTATAAATATTCTCAATATCCTGTTCTCAAACACCCTCAGTCTGTATTAGTCCCTTAATGTTAGCAAGTTTCACACCCATATAGAAATACGGATAAAATTATGGTTTTGTATATTCTACTGTTTACGTTTTTAGACAGCTTACGAGAACACAAAACTTTCTGGATTTAATGGTAGCAAGATTACCCGAATTCAACCTGCTCTTAATTTCCTCCTGAATTACATTTTCAAATGATCTATTAGCTACCTATTTCGCCCTGAATTCTGGTGACCAAACATGAACATAGACTTAATCTTCGGTGGGTTTGCAACGTTTTCCTTCTTGCTTCCATTCTACGTACACTCTTCTTCAACATGTTTCGGCCTCACACGGCTATCCTCAGGCGTGCTTCTCTTGTTCAAATTGTTGCACCGTCGCTTCATTTCAGTCGCGTGTGGAACGCTTTGTTACTTTCAGTAAAAATCCTCTAAAATCCATAAAATGCTGGTACTTACTGACAGCCAGCAGCGCGCGCACCCAGCTCTCTACATCTGTAATATGTAATAATCGTATTGCGTTAATATTTTTGGCAGGAGTGTAATAAATATATGAAGTATTACTGTTCTACTGTGTTATATAACTTACGTGTACTTAACGTTTTCTCCGAGCGTGTTGTGTGTGTGTGCACTGATTATTAAATGTTTTATGTTGTTGCTTCCGCATTTTTAAGGAAAGCGGTGGGTGTGTGCTGCTCTCTGGTGCATAGTTCGTATCTTATCTTACTCATGGAGCTGAGGCCTTCTGGAGGAGCCCTCAATTGTGCAGCTACTCAAGAATTTCCCAGTATTTTATGGAACCCGAAGGTTCATCACCGTGTTCAAAAGAGCCCTCCACTGGTCCCTATCCTGAGCCAGATCTATCCAATCCATCCCATCCTATCTCTCTAAGATCCATTCTAACATTGTCCACCCACCTACGCCTTGGTCGTCCCTGTGGTCTCTTTCCTTCTGACTTTCCCACCAATATCCTATACGCATTCCTCGTCTCCCCCATTCGTGCTACATGACCTGCCAACCTCATTCTCCTTGACTTTATCATTCTAATTATACTTGGAGAAGAGCATGCAGTTTTCTCCAACCTCCTGTCACTTCATCTCTCTTCGGTCCGAATATTCTCCTCAACACCCTGTTGTATAGTTTGTATAGTGTTTCGAATATGGGGTTATATGTATCGATGTGTGTCGTTCGTATGTCGGTTGTTTCTGCTAATTCTATGAATGTGGTATTTTTGTAATGTATATCTCTTGTTTTATTATGTTCGTGATGTTAGTAATGTTTGTGTGTCCTGTGTTTAGTATATGGTTAGAATATTCACAATTACCGTTGCTATTTCTAATGGCTTGTGTAAGGTTCTTTATATCTGGTTTTGTATGTCCTTCCTGTTATGTATTTTAGTGGGCAGTCAAGGAATTTTATTTGGTAGATGTCGCGTCTGTTGTATTTATCTGTTTGTGAATGGGGTTTTTAATATGTTCTGTACTGTGTCTTGTGTGCGAAATGCTATTTTTATTTGCGTGTCTCGGAAAGTTTCGTAGTTTTCCTTAGTTATTTTTCCGCTGTATGTAAATGTGACCCGTTTTGTTTTTCGTTCTTGTGGATCAGTGTGCAACTGGCAGCGCGCGCTGCTGGCAATCAGTAAGTACCAGCATTTAATGGATTTTAGAGGATTTTTACTGAAAGTAACAAAGTGTTCCACACGCGACTCAGCTGAAGCGACGGTGCACCAATTTTTATCATAGAAGTACACCTGAGGATGGCAGTGTGACGCCGAAACAGTTGAAGAAGAAAGTACGTAGGATAGAAAACAATAAGGAAAACGTCGCATCTGGACGGTGTAAACACTTATCCGCTGAAGATTTAACAGTAATGCAACATATACTTAGTTTTGTCTGTGTTTACTTATAGACTAAATTACGTCGCTGAATACAAATCCTTATATGCTGACATGGAAAACAGAGAATCACTGCCTTCCATATGAATTTAAATCTTTTCCATACGTATATTTTCAAATTTCCAATGCTTTAGACCTGATTCATAGTTGATTAATTTTATATTTCTATCTTGTATGAAAGTTATATCTACGTTATGTACAGTATTCCTCCTTGACGTTTCGTCGTCTTTTCAGAACCAAAAGAAAATTTATGAAATTTTAATACTAGCCTGTAACTAATTTCATAACCGCGCACTAATTTTAACCCAGTAACTGCGTTTCACAAATCGAATAATTTATATTTAGACACGGAATTAAGAACCAGTTTTCATGCATTCATGAGCACAAAATGTGGTTACTTTATGAGATACAAAGCTCAAGGGCATCATTTGTATCGATTAATTTGAAAAGCTGAAACGAAACGACGTTGCTCACAGAGCATGGCGGTATGTTTCGTGCGCAGGTCGCCTCATGTCGCCAGGGAAACCGATCAGAGAGTTTGCGCAGCGAACAGTAGCTTGGCAGGCTCGCTCACGAATATACGGCAAGAAGACGCGCTGGTCAGCATGGCGTAATGTTAGTATGATGTCACCGACAGCAATATAATACATTTTAGTGTTTATTCTTCATAGCGATGACCGTGTCCCTCACACAATAAACTTAACTGAGGGGGGGTTCTCTTCAGAAGGATACGTTCACAGACTGGGGCAACCGATGTATTTACTTGTCTGTTTACTGTCATCCCATTTCCCTTACGTTTACTTAACTAAATGATAATATCTCTCAGTATTTATCAGGTGTCATCTGAATAAACAACACAAAAACTTGATGTGCCTGTCTACACGTGACTACTCATCTTTAAATATGTTTCCCAGCATGAATCTCAATTCCGCCCAAATGTCAAATGAAGGCACCCATTTTAATCCTTTAAGGATCAAAGTCACGTTACGACTGAGGGTCAGTCGGTCAGTGTATCTTGATGTGAAGCCCCATCTGGGACCCAAGACCAGATTTTTGTTACTGTCAGCTGTAGGTCTGATGATGTGGGATGCCATTTCTGATGAAAGGAAGGGGTCTGCCGTTTACAGTTGCTACTGGCCCTCGCCAGCGCAGTCAGTCTCTAGTCCGAGTCCCGCTCATGACCATATTTTGCTCTCTCAGATTCTTGACTCCCCCATCCTGAAGGGCAAGGTCCCCGTATTTATATCCCCCACGAATAGGGTGGCCAAATTATACCCGCAGGCAGTGGGTTCCCTTTCCGCCGCTCCTACGACTCGCAAGGCTACAGTGGGGGTATTCGAGCCCACCGAATTCCTTCTAATATATAAAAATTCAGTTCGTACCTCACAGGAAACACATTACGTCTCCGCTACAAAGACTAACCGGTTAATGCTGTTTAGGGAAATAATCGCTGTTTGTCGTGAAAGCCATACGAATCACACAGCTACACTGAGGGCAGAATTAACAGTTCTGGTGTATTAAAGCACGTGGTACATAGATTAACCATTGATCTTTAAAGGGTTAATATGAATCATGTCACTTCCTTAGCAAGACAATAAAACATGTCTTACCTGTGATTGGTGGCGGCTCGACAACGGTGGATGGTCCGAAGAAGGACGGGATGTCTCCAGACGTAGTAACGGGGGTGTTGAGATCACCAGGTTGAGTTTCGGGGGCGGCGGCTTCGCTTTCACCTCCGGCACCAGTGGCCGCCGCACCCGCGGACGCAGAACCTCCACTACCGGGTCTCCTGTCACCCTGATCACCTCCTGTGTCGCCGCCAGCAACCCCAACAACCGACGACTCTTTGTACTCGAAACTTAACACGTTGATATGATGAGCTGCAGCGGCTGCTACTGCTGCCTCAGTCACGAAGAAAGCCGCAGCGGTGGGTGCGGATGTCGGATGGTGGTGGTGATGGTGATGATGCGTCTGGCCGGGGGTCAGCGTGTCCAATCCGTCCATGATCATGGTCGAAGCAGGAGGAGTGGACAAGGGACCTGCTGTTGAAGCTGCGGCCGAACCACCGGAAGTAGCGCCTGCAGGGTCAGAAGAAGAACTATCAACTTCGCAGGGGTTGCTACTAGTAGAAGTGGGTTCTACTTCATGAGGACTATCCTCGTGTTGGGTGATTTCAACACCGACTAATTCGGGGTTGTCTTCTTCAATTGTCGTAGCAGAGTCTGCAGGCGGTGAATGCTGGAACTGTAGCAGTGGCTCAAGCAGTGGCAGTGGTGGAGGGGTATCTGTCACTTGGTCCTCATCGTCTCCTGTGCTCGTTGTGTTGCTAGGGGTTAGTAATGGCGGGGGGGAAGAGGAGGTGGTAAAGAGATGACAGGTCCAGGATGTGGGTGGAGGGAGAAGGGGGAACCAAAACACGCACCCTGTAGCCGTCAGTTTTGACAGATTTCACAGACGCGCACACAATGTACTAACAGCTGTCCGCCACAGTTGACACTGCCCCCACCCCACAATGCGTTGCACACAAGACCACTCGCCTGCGTGGCTTCTCGCAAACTGCGCGCGACGCACCCTACAGATCACTTTTATGAATGAACAGTTGCCCCAAATTTGGTATGTACTGGAAAGTGTTGGCCAATCAGAAGCGGGCGCTCCCCACCACACTCTCTCCTTCTCACTCTCCGCATGGCATCCCCACCCTCCCGTAGCGTAATTATGACGTCAAAATGACGTAACGAACTGCATATAGAACGTGGCTGGGACACGAGACGGTGCAAGCGACTCTCGGCCTTACAACATGAAACGTAACGTCAGAGGAGAGCTTTACGACATGGATTTATTAATACTAAAACCGTATCCTTTCATATATCTAGCCGAGATTTGAACCTGTACCATAGAATACCTAATTCTGATATCAAACTCGTATGTAATTTCTTCAAAACTGCCGTTGGAATACATGTGTTGTGCACGGTTTACCATATATGGGAATCGGAGGGAACCGAAGTTTGCCGAACGTTAAACGTCCTTCTGTGACGTCACACAAGGCAGGAATGCTTGACTCCGGCCAAGATCGGGCGATTTCGTCGTCATTCAGTACCGCCAACTTTTAAAAAATCATGACGAAACATTTTATATTCTGACGCATCTCTGTTTTTATTCTGCAGTTAATCTGCTCCCAGTGACACAGATGTCGCTTGTGAGACTATTATGTCATGCTGAATAAAACGGTTGATGGCTGGGGCATGCAAATAATTTCTGTGAACGCTAAGACGCGTGTTGGCAACTTGAGAGATTCTGTAGAAATGCCAGTAGCTGCCTTTACTTTGCCATTTTTGAAGGGCGACAGGCCGGTCAGACAGAGGCGTGAGTCAGGACTCAAATAAAGCACCAGCTAATCTGTGACGTAGCGTTATGTAACCAAAACATTGACTTTGGGATCTGCTAACTGAACGCCAGAAACGGGGCGATGACTACATCAGCAAGGAATTGAAGTTGGGAGAAAAAAGATTCGGGAAGTTGGCCAAGTCTCATGTGTGTATGTATCTTGGTAAAAATGGACACAGGAGACGTGTGAAGATAGACCACATGGTTCTAATTCTAAACCTGTCTTTGGGTTTACGTGGGCGATGATGACACCCGACAGCACAGTTCTGGCGTTTCATTAGAAGGCACCCTGCGAGAAAATCACAGTTAAAAATATCCTTTAACAAGAAGAGTACATTCTTATAGGTTGTAAATTCGTGTAGTTCTAAAAATGTCTGATTTCGGAGGAACATATCGTCTCCGTTTTCAGGATGAAAGAGTAAGCCATGTAAGAATTCATCAGAAACAGGGTGGGGGCAAGTACAGCCTTACTTCTGAACAATGTAAACTGGTATCCAAAACTTTAACGTTATCTAATCTCGTTAAAACAATTTTATTTTGTTTTGCTGTTATCAAAGTTTTAGTTCTTTGTATTTTGTCATTTTAGATAACATTTCTTTTAATATAACATTAAAGATACTTAAGTCTTATTGAGGTATGCATTGAACTTCTTCCTTTAACCATTTGAACAGTGAATTTCCTTTAAATAATATATAAGAATTCAGTTCGTACCTCACAGGAAACGCATTACGTCTCCACTATAGAACCCAACCGGTTAATGCTGTTTAGGGAAACAGTCGCTGTTTATTGCGAGAACCATATGGAACACATAAATACATCCTGCGAGGAGACTGTAGAGTTTTAGAGGGTTCAAGCGGGCGGTACATTTAGTAACCATTGGGCTTTAAAAGGTTAAATAGGATTACAGAGTTTTGGTATGTTAAAGCAAGTGGTAGAACCGCTGGACTTCGAAGTGTTAAAAACAGAATTTCACTTTTCCTTTCCTCTCAAGAACCTCGTTTTCCAAGTCACTGTGTCCACGTGTCAATGATAACCATGGGTACCGGCAGGAAAGGGAGCAAGCTAGACTCTCCACCTATCTGGATTATATCTATCTGTCTTTATTCCAGTTGTTCCCACTTGGAGCAAGGGTCATCCCTGAAACGCTGTTTCACTTCAGTTTCCTAATCCTATACCCAGTCGGTAGGACTCCTTGGATGGGGAATCAGCCTGTCGCAAGGCCTCTACCTACACATTGGACAACAAAAAAACAATCCGTGCCTTTAGTTGGATTCGAACCCACGATCCAAGTGATCGAACGGGCGAAGACATTTCAAGCTTCAAACCGCGCAGCCACTCTGATCGGCACCTACCCGAATTGAAGAAACGAAATACATTAAATCTTAATACCACTAACTGAATGTATCTGTAAGATATATTGTTATATATTAAATACTCTTGGACAATATGTAAAAATATCCTCAAACAGCTTAAACATAAGTATGTAAGCAAGTTTTCCGGCTCCCCTCCACCCCCCTCATGGAAATAGTACTTGTGGCGCCCTTGCGTGTAGCACTTAACTGGTTTCTGGCTTCGTCATGTGACAAAGCTGGAGTTAAACGTGCAAATTATCCCATACAAAAAACTGAAGGCATTATGTACATGTAACTAAACACGAGATTCCTGTTGCGCTGCAATAAAGTGCTTAACACGGCAGCATTTTACCGTTTTAGCAAACGTTTCTAGTTATTAATAATGCCATTAAATTTAGAACAGCCTGCTCAAAGAGACGAAAACTATCACGCATAGGACTTACTGCACATTGGCCTGTATTATCGGAAAGCAATGTATGTTTTTTATATTGCTAGTGGGGTGGGACTAAGTCCCTTGTACTGCGGCCACTTCTGGCCTATTGTGCCGGCCCCAGATGATAGGTGAGGGTGATTGTGGAGCAATTGGTGGAATGAAGATTGGCAGGGGAAACCGAAGTACTCGGAGAAAGCTCGCGCCAGCGCCACTTTGCCCACCACAAATTCCACTTGACCAGACCCGTGATCGAACCCTGGCCGCCTCGGTGGGAAGCCAGCCACTAACCTCTTGAGCTATGGCGCAGCCCTAATGTATGGTTTGTCGCACCGATCACAGTGGCCGCGCGGTCCGAAGCATGAACCGTCTTCACCTGCTCGAACGCTGGGATCATGGGTTCGAATCCCGCTCCAGGCATGGATGTTTGTTTGCGTTTATTGTGTTTGTATTGTTCTGTGTGTAGGTAGAGCGACGGGCGTATTCCCCGTCCAAGGAGTCCTACCGACTGTGTATAAGATTAAGAAACTGAAGAAAAAAAACTGCTGAAGTCCACAAGGGCTGTAGGTCCATACAAGTATGTATATATATATATATATATATATATATATATATATATATACATATATATGATTTAGCGTATCAGAGGTTCTCACAACAGTGTCTTTGACGAGCACGATGTTCTCAG
>NW_019736399.1:1419383-1434621 GCF_002891405.2 Cryptotermes secundus
CTCTTTCTATTCTCGGTCGGACCCGGCGCAGATCCTTCAACCCACCCCCTTGCCCCGCCACCACCTTAACCCCCCAATGTCGAGGCCCTTCGTGCGCCATTGTCAAGGTTCTGCAAAGCTTTTGCGAGTCTCTAGTGCCATCTGCCGGGTTTTCAGCGAAGTTCTTATCAAAGACTACTGAATTCTGGGGCGTGACGTCGTGTCGTCTGGTAGAATTTTATCGACGTTTAGGCCGAACATACTGCCATCATAGGAGAGTAAGTCCAGCAAGACGCAAGCAGTAACATCACTCGTATACTCTGACGATAAAATACTGCGTTCCTCCGAAACATCTGTAAACGTCTACCAGAGTACACGGCATCACATCCCAGAAAAGTCACCTTCATACGCCACTGTTGTGAGAGTTTTCAAATATCACATGAATGGAGTTTCTTTTAATGAAGAAACGTACTGTTAAGGGGACCTTGCAAGGTCCTGAAGAAAACCATGTGCTGTAAAAATCGTAAAGCTGCCCTGCGCTTAATTAATTAAGCAACACGCCATGAAGTATGAGGAGCAGATGTCAGTGGTCAGTTTCACGCTTCGGCAGCTTTACCCCCGGGGATAGGTGGGCCCCAGAGCCGGTCTGAACGCAATGGAGAGAACAAATCTCTGGCCCCTGCCGGGTATCGAACTCCGGCCGTACAGCCCGTAGCCCGTCCCTATACCGACTGAGCTATCCCGGCTTATAAAGGAGGTGCTGTGCTTCCACAATCAGTGCTATGTGAGTCAATTAAGAGGAAATGTATTTCAAGCATAACGGAGGACTCCCCGCCGCGTCGCCGTACTTCAGAACCAAATTTATATTCTCAGCCCGTGGTCCGCGTCTTCTTTATACAAGGCACCACACAGCGACCTTTACTGCAATATCATTTCGTCCTAACTCTGTCCTTAACCATTATTTACTTACTTACTTACTTGGCCACGCCATGGCTCAGGCGGTTAGTCGCTGGCTTCCCGATCCCGGGTCTGCTCAAGTGGGATTTGTGGTGGACAAAGTGGCACTGGGGCAGGTTTTCTCCGAGTACTTCGGTTTCCCCTGCCAATCTTCATTCCACAAATTGCTCCACAATCACCCTCACCTATCATCTGGGGCTGGTACAATAGGCCAGAAGTGGCCGCAATACAAGGGACTTAGTCCCACCCCACTAGCAATAAAGAAAAATACTTACTTGCTCATGGAGCTGAGCCGTGTTCACAAGAGCCCTCCACTGGTCCCTATCCTGAGCCAGATCAATCCAACCCATCCCATCCCATCCTATCCCTCTAAGATCCCTTTTAATATTCTCCACCCATCTACGCCTTGGTCTTCCTCCTTAACCATTATTATTATTATTATTATTATTATTATTATTGCTCTACAGCCCTTTGTTGGGCCTTGGTCGCTTTTTCAGTTTCTAGATCCTATACACAGTTGGTAGGACTCCTTGGACCCGTCGGAAACCTTAATCCTAGTAACCTTAATATATGTTCGTTCAGTTGTATATTACTGAGGTGTGAAGTTACGATTTATTCGAGAATAATGTGGCGTCTTGGCTCCGCGAAATCGAAAATTTGACCACTAGATCTGCGTGAAATACTATTATGGCGGAGGAGTGGATTCATCTGGCTTACGATAGAGACCAGCAGCTGGATCGTGTGAATACGGAATGAAACTTTGGGTTCCATAAAATTCTGGATTTTCTTTTGAGTGGCTGAGCAACTTGTGGCTTCTCAAGATCTCATCTCCATGGAATTAGATTTGTGTGAAATCTTTTCAAACCATAAATGCATCCTTATGCAGCCAGCACAGCAATTATTTATCCATGTAATGAATTAAGCACGTCTTGTGTGTGTATGGGGGAGTAGAGGTATAGCTCCTAGCATTCTTAATCTAAGCACTAGATTGAGGTGAGCGGTTACCTTCAAGCCCTGCCACTTAACCCTCTTCCCGGGATATGTCTTTGGCAAACCTATTGGATAAGGTGCTGTGTGAGTTTCAGGGAAGGTCTGGACCTTCTGCCTCTGTCGGGAATCAAATCCTGATTCTCTGGTGGCCAAGCTCGTGGCTTAGTGACTATACTGACTTCGCCATTGCGGCTCCATACATTTATATCTGTTCACAGAGTGATACCAAATCGTTACCAGTCTGCACTGCGGGAATACGCTGGTGTGTATCTTAAAGAGCTCTCGTTAATATTGATTTCTGTCACACTGTTGTACCGGAAGTTGAAGAATACGGGGATTTGGGCAAGGAGCAGCAGAGAGAGGATAACAAACTGAAGATAAAATGTTATAACGGCGAGTAGGAACACAAAAGATGAAAGACAGCAAGAAGTAATTGTAATGATAATTAATTTGCAAATAAAAGTAATTAATTAAGCAACACATCATGAAGACCTGTGAAGCAATGGAGGTATATCTCTGACGTTCTTAACCTCGGCATTACATGGAGGTGAGTGGTCAGCTTCTCACCCGAGGATAGGAGTCTGGGTGGGTCCCAAAGCCGGTCTGAACCCTATGTATGTATTAAGATTACGTATGTCTTCTTACAGTTTGGTTCAGGTTAAGCGGAGAAAACAGGACGCGTGGGTAGAAACAATGGCAGTATCGTATCCAGTTGTATCAAGAAGTTACTGGCTGGGTGCTGGAAGGCTGGGGTTCGATTTCCCGCAGGGGCTGTAGAGCCTAAACAACTTTTAATCATATGAATACCCGGACCCTTTGAGGAACGTGGGCTTAGCGTGAAGATGACCACTCCTATCCACCGCTGAGGTCTAGGCCTGAGTGTAAAGTTGACCACTCACTGCTAACCACTGCCGAGGACTAGGCCTGAGCGTAAAGCTGACCTCTCCTATCCGCTGCAGAGGTCTAGGCCTGAGTGTAAAGTTGACCACTCACTGCTAACCACTGCCGAGGACTAGGCCTGAGCGTAAAGCTGACCTCTCCTATCCGCTGCAGAGGTCTAGGCCTGAGTGTAAAGTTGACCACTCACTGCTAACCACTGCCGAGGACTAGGCCTGAGCGTAAAGCTGACCTCTCCTATCCGCTGCAGAGGTCTAGGCCTGAGTGTAAAGTTGACCACTCACTGCTAACCACTGCCGAGGACTAGGCCTGAGCGTAAAGCTGACCTCTCCTATCCGCTGCAGAGGTCTAGGCCTGAGTGTAAAGTTGACCACTCACTGCTAACCACTGCCGAGGACTAGGCCTGAGCGTAAAGCTGACCTCTCCTATCCGCTGCAGAGGTCTAGGCCTGAGTGTAAAGTTGACCACTCACTGCTAACCACTGCCGAGGACTAGGCCTGAGCGTAAAGCTGACCTCTCCTATCCGCTGCAGAGGTCTAGGCCTGAGTGTAAAGTTGACCACTCACTGCTAACCACTGCCGAGGACTAGGCCTGAGCGTAAAGCTGACCTCTCCTATCCGCTGCAGAGGTCTAGGCCTGAGTGTAAAGTTGACCACTCACTGCTAACCACTGCCGAGGACTAGGCCTGAGCGTAAAGCTGACCTCTCCTATCCGCTGCAGAGGTCTAGGCCTGAGTGTAAAGTTGACCACTCACTGCTAACCACTGCCGAGGACTAGGCCTGAGCGTAAAGCTGACCTCTCCTATCCGCTGCAGAGGTCTAGGCCTGAGTGTAAAGTTGACCACTCACTGCTAACCACTGCCGAGGACTAGGCCTGAGCGTAAAGCTGACCTCTCCTATCCGCTGCAGAGGTCTAGGCCTGAGTGTAAAGTTGACCACTCACTGCTAACCACTGCCGAGGACTAGGCCTGAGCGTAAAGCTGACCTCTCCTATCCGCTGCAGAGGTCTAGGCCTGAGTGTAAAGTTGACCACTCACTGCTAACCACTGCCGAGGACTAGGCCTGAGCGTAAAGCTGACCTCTCCTATCCGCTGCAGAGGTCTAGGCCTGAGTGTAAAGTTGACCACTCACTGCTAACCACTGCCGAGGACTAGGCCTGAGCGTAAAGCTGACCTCTCCTATCCGCTGCAGAGGTCTAGGCCTGAGTGTAAAGTTGACCACTCACTGCTAACCACTGCCGAGGACTAGGCCTGAGCGTAAAGCTGACCTCTCCTATCCGCTGCAGAGGTCTAGGCCTGAGTGTAAAGTTGACCACTCACTGCTAACCACTGCCGAGGACTAGGCCTGAGCGTAAAGCTGACCTCTCCTATCCGCTGCAGAGGTCTAGGCCTGAGTGTAAAGTTGACCACTCACTGCTAACCACTGCCGAGGACTAGGCCTGAGCGTAAAGCTGACCTCTCCTATCCGCTGCAGAGGTCTAGGCCTGAGTGTAAAGTTGACCACTCACTGCTAACCACTGCCGAGGACTAGGCCTGAGCGTAAAGCTGACCTCTCCTATCCGCTGCAGAGGTCTAGGCCTGAGTGTAAAGTTGACCACTCACTGCTAACCACTGCCGAGGACTAGGCCTGAGCGTAAAGCTGACCTCTCCTATCCGCTGCAGAGGTCTAGGCCTGAGTGTAAAGTTGACCACTCACTGCTAACCACTGCCGAGGACTAGGCCTGAGCGTAAAGCTGACCTCTCCTATCCGCTGCAGAGGTCTAGGCCTGAGTGTAAAGTTGACCACTCACTGCTAACCACTGCCGAGGACTAGGCCTGAGCGTAAAGCTGACCTCTCCTATCCGCTGCAGAGGTCTAGGCCTGAGTGTAAAGTTGACCACTCACTGCTAACCACTGCCGAGGACTAGGCCTGAGCGTAAAGCTGACCTCTCCTATCCGCTGCAGAGGTCTAGGCCTGAGTGTAAAGTTGACCACTCACTGCTAACCACTGCCGAGGACTAGGCCTGAGCGTAAAGCTGACCTCTCCTATCCGCTGCAGAGGTCTAGGCCTGAGTGTAAAGTTGACCACTCACTGCTAACCACTGCCGAGGACTAGGCCTGAGCGTAAAGCTGACCTCTCCTATCCGCTGCAGAGGTCTAGGCCTGAGTGTAAAGTTGACCACTCACTGCTAACCACTGCCGAGGACTAGGCCTGAGCGTAAAGCTGACCTCTCCTATCCGCTGCAGAGGTCTAGGCCTGAGTGTAAAGTTGACCACTCACTGCTAACCACTGCCGAGGACTAGGCCTGAGCGTAAAGCTGACCTCTCCTATCCGCTGCAGAGGTCTAGGCCTGAGTGTAAAGTTGACCACTCACTGCTAACCACTGCCGAGGACTAGGCCTGAGCGTAAAGCTGACCTCTCCTATCCGCTGCAGAGGTCTAGGCCTGAGTGTAAAGTTGACCACTCACTGCTAACCACTGCCGAGGACTAGGCCTGAGCGTAAAGCTGACCTCTCCTATCCGCTGCAGAGGTCTAGGCCTGAGTGTAAAGTTGACCACTCACTGCTAACCACTGCCGAGGACTAGGCCTGAGCGTAAAGCTGACCTCTCCTATCCGCTGCAGAGGTCTAGGCCTGAGTGTAAAGTTGACCACTCACTGCTAACCACTGCCGAGGACTAGGCCTGAGCGTAAAGCTGACCTCTCCTATCCGCTGCAGAGGTCTAGGCCTGAGTGTAAAGTTGACCACTCACTGCTAACCACTGCCGAGGACTAGGCCTGAGCGTAAAGCTGACCTCTCCTATCCGCTGCAGAGGTCTAGGCCTGAGTGTAAAGTTGACCACTCACTGCTAACCACTGCCGAGGACTAGGCCTGAGCGTAAAGCTGACCTCTCCTATCCGCTGCAGAGGTCTAGGCCTGAGTGTAAAGTTGACCACTCACTGCTAACCACTGCCGAGGACTAGGCCTGAGCGTAAAGCTGACCTCTCCTATCCGCTGCAGAGGTCTAGGCCTGAGTGTAAAGTTGACCACTCACTGCTAACCACTGCCGAGGACTAGGCCTGAGCGTAAAGCTGACCTCTCCTATCCGCTGCAGAGGTCTAGGCCTGAGTGTAAAGTTGACCACTCACTGCTAACCACTGCCGAGGACTAGGCCTGAGCGTAAAGCTGACCTCTCCTATCCGCTGCAGAGGTCTAGGCCTGAGTGTAAAGTTGACCACTCACTGCTAACCACTGCCGAGGACTAGGCCTGAGCGTAAAGCTGACCTCTCCTATCCGCTGCAGAGGTCTAGGCCTGAGTGTAAAGTTGACCACTCACTGCTAACCACTGCCGAGGACTAGGCCTGAGCGTAAAGCTGACCTCTCCTATCCGCTGCAGAGGTCTAGGCCTGAGTGTAAAGTTGACCACTCACTGCTAACCACTGCCGAGGACTAGGCCTGAGCGTAAAGCTGACCTCTCCTATCCGCTGCAGAGGTCTAGGCCTGAGTGTAAAGTTGACCACTCACTGCTAACCACTGCCGAGGACTAGGCCTGAGCGTAAAGCTGACCTCTCCTATCCGCTGCAGAGGTCTAGGCCTGAGTGTAAAGTTGACCACTCACTGCTAACCACTGCCGAGGACTAGGCCTGAGCGTAAAGCTGACCTCTCCTATCCGCTGCAGAGGTCTAGGCCTGAGCGTAAAGCTGACCTCTCCTATCCACTGCCGAGGCCTGGAATTCCAGAAGTTTTACCGTTGCACTATCTACACGCGTTTCCGGACAAGGACCTTGCATGCTGATATTTCTGTCGGCGACACACAATGCGTGAAGTTACATTAACCGATTAGGTTCAGACAATGCCTGTTTCGTAATAAACCTATACTGTATCAGCATTTAGATGTTTTTAATCACTGGCGGGGATATTTTGTAATGTTGGCTACTATGAAGCTTTGTTTTAATTATTCAGTGGACTGAACCAGTGTAATGGGCGATCTTGACCGAAGATGTATAGAAGCAGAGAAAAATGTTACGTAAATACGAACCACGTAACACGAGTTATGGCTTAATTATAACGAAAGATAAACATGCCCTTTTTAAGACATAACTTCTTTTCTCCTGGAAACGAGTAGAAATACAAGGCAGAAGGTCGATGGCGTTCATTATACAGGCCAATCGGTAGTGCCTATGAATAAAGTAAAAAAAGGTAAAGCACTCCCTGTAACAGGCCATGGAGGCCCATAAGGTTGTGAGATATTGAGGTTCCCACATTTTCTAAACATTCGGCTCACAGATGGCGGTAAGGTTGTCAGCCTTACGCGCCGGCCGCCCTTTACCCCCCCCGGAAGATTCCTGGTACTCCAGGGCATAATACGGCTGGAAGGATTAGGTCAATTGTAAAAATGCATCTCATCGGGATTCGATCCCGCGACCTTGAGGTTTGTAGCATAGTGCCTCATCCAACTACGTTACCGTGTGCCCCCAATGCCTTTCTGGTGAAACTCAGTAACACGGCGTATACAGCTTCGAACCAATCATTCGACCCTCAATCTCTATTTGAAGTTTATTTTTCACGTGCTATACGCTTCAGCAGGGATATCTCAGTCGATATAGCAACTAGGGCCTCGGGCTGCATGACTCAGATTTCGGGGTTCGATTCCTGACAGTGGTAATGAGATTTTCCTCTTCTCCGTAGCGTCCAGATTGGCTCCGGGGCCCACCAAATCTCTTATAGGTTACCGGAATAAAGCAGCTACGGCTTGTAGCTGACCACTCAACTCCATCCTAGTTCAGAGGAGAATGATGGAGCTATACCTCCACTCCCCCCCATTTGTTTTCATGACGTAAAGAGATAGTTTTACCTTAGACCGTAACCCTTAGTTCTTCAAAGCACATTACCACTGCCTAGACAGCTCTGCATTTTGCTTGTGTAATGTTCTTTATGGATTTCGTATCATTCGCCGAATACACTTGAACAGCACTGACTGGTTGGTCTTATGTAGGTGCTCCATTTCACAAGGAGGCAGACTCCCCAGATCACACGAAAAGCCCGAGGGATTGTCCAACACATGAATTCATCCCTGCATGTATCGTTGTTGGGGACGGTAGTTCTGAAGTCTGCAGGCATGCGCAGTAGCTTCCTCAAACTGGGCAGACGGCGTCTGTCCGCTTCCCCCTCCCCCCCAATTTCCATCCAGATTTTCCCCTAATAAGGAACCTGATTAACTAATCGAACCCTACGCTATAAATGAATATGGGGTAGCGGATGTATCGATCCACGTTGTCTTGATTTCGACACTAGTTGGGAGTAGTCAGTGTCACGCCTCGGCCGCTTTACACCAAGAGAAAAGCCCCGGGTACACTTTAGATAGGAGGCTGGGTGTGTGTCCTAGAATCGGTCTGGACGCTGTGAAAAAAAAGAAAATCTTGCCCCTACCGGAACTCAAACTCCGACCTTTCGGTTGTCAAGCCCGTAGCCAGTCGCTATACCGAATGAGCTATCCGGGCTCTTGATATTCCTGAATATGTAAAAAATTTGGAACAGCTGTGCGCTTAGAGTCTGCTGTATAATTGTAAATTCTTCCAAGAACACGTATACACTGTGTGTGTGTGTCAAGGGGGGTAGAAAAGCTAAGCATCTTACACTGAGCGAGTCCTGAAACCGGTTCCATGGGTGTAGTCCCTAAGTGACGTCTCCAAGGAGAGCGTTGGTGTGGCTGCAGATAGATATAACTTATATGGCGTAAAGAAGAACGGGCTCTTCTGTATTGTGTAAGGCTATATATGGTAGTATTCACAGAGACGAGCAGGGAGGGAGGCGAAAGTATAATTATTATATGCTGGTAACTCCACCCAAAAACTCATTGAAGTAAAAGAAAAAAAATATTGTGCCTTGCTCCTCTAATCTCCACTTTCTACACAATATGTGGGCTGAGAAGAGGGGGCAGGGGGAATTTATGTAAATTTAAGTTAATCAGGAGGCATGTAACATGTAATTTACCATAAAGGTTGGCTTGTATATTGTCCAATTTTGTGTGACAGTATAACATCTGACGGGAAAGAACCCTCACACTAATGAATTTCAGGTTTTCACAGCGGTAACTATGAAGAATCCGGTTGTCTGAATCACCCCGACGTTTTGGAGGAATATATCGCGTCCATCTTCAGGGTTAAAGCGTAAACCAAGCAAGAAAGTAGAACACTCTGTGCTCTGCTGGTTTCGTGTTTCGCTTACTCTTTTGCTCTGACGATGGAAGAGAAATGTCCTTTCAAACGTCGGTGTTTTCCGAAATAAACTGGGTTGCAACCCCCCCCCCCCACACAAAAAAAATCGTAATCTTCAATCCCCAAATTATTCCCACTATAAAAATTCTTGCCACAAATGGTAAGGTAAAAGGTAAAGCTGTCCCTGTAACAGGCCCTGAAGGCCCATGTGGTTCTGAGACGTCGAGACTTCCACATTTTTTCTACACAACCGGCTTAGGATGGGGGTAAGTTTCTCAGCCTTACGCGCCGGTCGCTCTTTACTCCCCAGTAAGATTCCTGGTACTCATTTCTGTTAGAGGCTGAGTCAACCCCAGAGCCATAGTGCGGCTGGAAGGTTTAGGTCAATTAAAAAAAAAAAGCCACCTCCTCAGAACTAGAACGAGCGACCTTCCGGCTTGTAGCATAGTGCCTCAACCGACTACGCTACTGCGTGTCCCTCTGTAAAAATATTCAAAGACTTTAGCTCTGTGGGAATTGATAATTATATAGTTGGATAGACAGCTGTTTCCATATTAGCCTTTATATTTTTTTTTCTTAGCACTACAGCCCCAGTGGGCCTAGGCCTACCTCCATGAACTTCTCCGTTCACTTAGGTTTTTCTAGATCTTACACATTCGGTAGGACTCCTTGGGCGGGTGATCAGCTCGTCACAAGGCCTCTATCTGTACACAAACACAGAAAAACGCATGCACGCAAACTAAATATCCATGCTATGAGTGGGATTCGAACTCACGATCCCGGTTTCCGAGCGAGCGAAGACAGTACATGCCTTAGACCGCTCGGCTACCGTGACCGGCGCCTTTATATTTTATTAATGCGTATTTTCTTTCTTTCAGTTACCTTTGTACATAAATGTAATTAGCAATCTCATCGGGTGATGTTATTGGGCAATGTCACATTCCTCACAAATACAATGAAAACTGCTGATACTTTATCATTGTACAGCCAGGCTGTCAAACAAAGACAACTGTACTGTCCGACGAAAAGTGCAGTGCAACTAAGGGCATGCTCGGTGTCCAGTTGCAAAGTGACTCCCCTCATAATAACGCATAATTTCCTCATAAGTACTAGTCATTGAATTTGACGGCACAGAATATGTCAGTGCGAATCTATGACGCTGTATTGTTTGCTATGACTAAATAAGGTTCAGTGACTTGCTAACACAGCAAAATGTAGGACAAAATCATAAAATAAGAATGCAAAAAAAAAAAAACACCTCCGTGGCCTGTATTCCGCAAGCGAACTATACCGACCGAGCGACCGCCGTCAACTTTACGGGGTAGAGGGTGTCACGTGGTCAGCGCAACGAATCCCCACAGCCGTTAAATTCGATTTTCTAGACCGGAGCCGCTATTTCATTGAAACAGCTCCTCAGTTATCCTCATGAGGCTGAGTGGACCCCGTTCCAGACCCACTGCTTCTCAGAAAATCTGGTAGCGCCGGGAATCAAACCCAGGACCTCTCTGGCTCTGTAGGCAGGAACTCTTGACTACTAAACCACAGAGACGGTCCAACATATGAATACATTATGTATAACTTGGAAGAACTGTGGTAAAGTTTATGAGGTGGTAACAGATTCATGACGAAACGAAGACGAGGTAAAATTATGGAAATGCTCTGGGATATAATGCCATGTAGTCTGTTGAAAGCCAATGACGTTTCGGAGGAACATGACGCTTCCATTCAGGGCTGAAGAGTAAGGAGTTTGCTTCGCGCTTCATGCTGATTTCTGGATTGGTTTACTTCTCAACACTGAAGATGCAGGGGACATGTTCTTCAACTGTTGGTTGACTTTCAACGGACTACATCCCACAAGATGAAACTATTCATAACCACCGGTGTTAGAACCTCAACTCCTGCATCGGAAAATTCTTACTGCTGTTCAGTTCACAACATTTCAACCTTTTTGTATCCAGGGCCGGAAGTGGCTTTACAGAAATAGGTTGAACTAGATAAGCACGCGGTAGTGTAGTTGGTTGAGGCGCTGTCCTACAAGCCGGAAGGTCGCGGGTTCAAGTCCCGATGAGGTAACTGGATTTTCTTTTTCAATTGACCTAATCTTTCCAGCCGCATTATGGCCCTGGGATCGACTCGGCCTCTAACAGAAACGAGTCCCAGGAATCTTCCTGGTGGTAAAGGGCGGCCGGCGTGTAAGGCTAACAATCTCACTGCCATCTGTGAGCTGATTGTGTAGAAAATGTGGGAGCCTCGACGTCTCACAACCCTATGGACCTCCATGGCCTGTTACAGGGATAGCTATATCGACATTCGGGAGCGATAGCTGTGATGCTGTAAAAGGTTCCCTGAAACGAAACGCTCTGGAACTAAGTAGACAGCGTTTACTCGCGATATCCCCCATTTCCAGCGTTTCTTGTGTCCTATCGGAAATACTGCAGTATAGAAAATCATTCTAATCTTTTGTTTCATAGGCTATAGGTTTGACGCTCGATCTCTATTTCTTTCTCTCTCTCTGGGCAGAACTTATGTTTAGAATATAGGATTGGGAGAGTATTTGGACTTAAGAAACAGGACATAACACACTGGAGAGAATTACATAATGAGGATCTTCATGGCTGGAATCTGCACCAATTAATTAAACCTTCGAACTGGAGCGGATTCGATGGACAGGTATAGTACGTGTGATATGCATACACAGTTTTAATCGGAAGTAGTATGTCCACTTGGTAGGTTAGCCGTAGATGGGAATGTAATACTGCGGCATATTTGCTTCAAAGAAACAGCCGTTGCCAGCGAATGGCTCTGAAACAGCATTAGTTCTTGGCAACGGCCGCGGAACAAACATAGGACCGACGTCCGTTGCTACTCAGCACATTCTTAATAACAGACGGCCGCTGCTAGCGAACGGCTGAAACTAGCATACGATAATAAACGGTGCTGTCTGCGCGGGCCGTGCCGAGGAGATATAAGGAAGAAACCTCGGGCAACCAAGTCAGTTCTGTACGGGAGTCTGAAGAAAAGAGTCAGTGACAGTTAAGAATCAGTTGTGAGACGGTGGTCAGCCGGGAATGACGTGAGCGCAGAATCTGAAGAATCTCCTCTGTTAGAAGCCATTACCAGGAAACGACTAGTGAAAACAGAATACTTACTGTCTGCAGCAGTTATTTGTATTGTGGAGATTATCCATGGAGCTGTAATTACTTGTACTTGCGAGTCATGTGATAAAATGGTCAATATATCGAGTTACCAATCGAAATCCAGTCTATAGTCACACATACACATGATAACATTAAAAGCTGATCTTGAAAAACGTAGGATATAACGCTATCACCCGCATTCAGCCAGCTCACATTGGGAGATTTTGTGTACTCTTTAATGAAAGTCTGTGTTCAGTTAAGTCAATTAATTTATTATTATTATTTACTGCAACTGGGTGTTCACCCGGTGGCCGTAGAACTTGCACTGATACAGACAAGTAGAGTCTATAACATATTAGGTGTGCAACATTGCAAGGCCCATAAATTAACCATGCAGTTGATTATATTGTCTTTAACTCTGCCATCTCAAGGACTGCAGATGTGTGTGATAATGGTTATCTTGGAGTATGCTTCTCGGACTCAATGCTGATAATCTCTCTGTTTTTAGATACTAATTTCTGTTAGCCTTAACATCTAATATAACTTCATTACTGATTTCACCATTTAACTTTAAGTGATAACATGTTACAGCGCTACTTAACAGTAGTTATAGAACCCTCATCTTTGACTTGATTGACTGTTGCCTTCCCCCCACCGAGATGGGCCAGCAGCGTGTTCTAGACTTGTTTTCTAAGCTACTTGATTCGTGTGTATAACTCAAATAAATCCAGCCAGCCACGTTTTGACACCTTCCATCAAATCGTCATTATTGCTTAAACCCTGTGACCATAACGAGTTCTTCAGGTAGGTTAACAGGTGGTAGTCGCTCGGAACGAGATCAGGGCTATAAGGAAGATGGTCAAACAACTCCCAGGTGATATGCTCCGGCTGTGCTCGAGTGTGAGCAGCTGTATGCGGATGGGTATCGTCATGAAGGAGCGCTACACCGGATGTCAGCATTCCACGCCTTTTCTTCTGAATGGCCCTATGCAGTTTCTTTGGTGATTTGCATTACACTTTCGACGTTACTGTGGTTCCTTATTGCATTAAGTCCATCATCAGCACTCCTTTCCTACCCCAGAAAACAGGTGTCATCAGCTTTTTGGCAGATATTTGTTTGAACTTTTTCGGTTTGTTTGGTGAATGTATGTGCTTTGACTGCTCTTGGTTTCATCATTCACAAATACAACCAAGGTTCCATCACCTGTTACTCGTAGGAGAAATTAATTACCATCTTTTTCGTATCGCTCTAAAAAGTCAAAGCCGAAGCCATTCTCTGCGTTTTGTGCGCACCCGTGAGCATTTTCGGAACTCATCTTGCGCAAAACTTGTGATAGCGTAGTCTTACTGTGATAATTTCGTATATAAGAGTGCGTGAAATTTGTGAAAATTCACATGAAAGTTCTGAAATATTGAAGCGCCGTCTTTCATACTTTTTTGTATACATTTTGAACAAGATCATCACTCACTGCAGTCGACCGGCTGACAACTTCGCTCTTCGTCGTGAATATTTGTTCACTCATCTTTAAACATTCTACACCACTGTCTTACAGTTCCTTCATTCATCACATTTTGGCCGTAAACCGCGAAAATTCACGATGGATTTTCGCAACACTCATGATTTTAGCGTGAAGAAAGCGGATAACAGCGCTAATTTCGCAGCTGCCGGGATTATCAATCGTATGACACATCATGGGTCACTATGTCGAGACAAGAACAAACACCGAGTGTCCAGTTATGTGATGTGTCACGTGACGCTACCTCGCATGCGCGAGCTCTCCTCCCGCTACTACATCAGTTTTCTATAATAAACGGAGGTTACTTTCCGAATAGCACCCGTACAATGCCTCGTAAATCTCACTGTCGCCATCTTCACGCAAAAGAAAAAAGTACGACCATAAAGTTTAAACACACCGCAAGAGATGACACTCAACGAGTATGTGTAATGAGGAGGAAAGTACGTAAAGTACGTGTATGTTGGATCTGAGGTGTTCACGGCGGTGCCTATGAAGATTAAAACCTATCAGCTTCTGGGATGTGTACTACATGCAGTCAGATTCCAAACGACAGTACTATCCAAAGAGAAAATTAACAACCAGCGGTGGCAAATTATATAATAAAGTTCATTCATTCATTCATTCATTCATTCATTGTTGGAGGAGGTGGGTTTCCCCATGCACTTAGACCAGTTATTGGTCCATTGTGGATCCCCTTTAATTTCTACTGTCCCCATACCCTACCGGTACTGGTGCCCGTTGTCAGCCCCTTTCTGCCAGCGAGGTCGGCCCTCTACTGGCAGTGGTATCTGATAATATAATAAAGTTAGTATCAGATGACGTAAATTCTCTAGTAAATCAAATCGAAGTAGACTCTAATAACGGGATAAAACCTGGTTATGATTCGGTTTAACTGTAGGCCTGTACTAGGATTACAAAATGGCAGTGTGTAAATAACGGTTTGTGGTGCCAAAATATACAGAGCGACAGGTCTGTGATGTTGCGAGATCCCGCTTTAGTTGGACTGTACTAAGTCGGTTAGCGCATGCTGGCAGTGCCTTCTTGTTAGGTGGAACTGTGTGCATAGTCCTACTATTCTTCGCATCTCGCTTGAAATAATTAAACCTTTAAAGACTCAAGAAAGTCAGAGTTACTTTACGACTGGCGGTTTACCGCCAATCGATTCGTTTTGGCGTCAGGCCCCTTGAGGCACACGACCAGAGATTCTTTTTCCAACTGAACTCTTGCGGTTATAGTCCTTATGTAACATCCTCTCTGACAGAAGATGAGTGTGTCTCTTATGAATACGCTTGGCCTTTCATCGAGGGTATATTTCGCACATGTGGCATGTTATTGAAAATTATTCCTTTTGCACTACACGCAGGTCCTCTGTCAGTACAGGCTTTACAGAGCAGATCACGCCTACCTTACATATCTTATGCTACAACGGCAGCTTAGCAATTTGAACGGTCGTAAGCTTCACCACTGCCAAGTTTAAGCCTCTTATATTTTCCCTTTAAAGACTGTTTCTTTGCAGCGAACATCGCACAATAAGCCTTATTGGACATACAGCAAAGATAATAGCAAAGATACTTAAAAGAAGAATTGA
>NW_019736399.1:1434827-1542701 GCF_002891405.2 Cryptotermes secundus
ATTGGCGTGAAAGAAGATTGATTAGCAAATTGTACATGGATCAGAAAGTTAGAGTAGGACTGGACAGAGGGGAGACAAGAAGTGTGCAGATTCCAAGAGGAGTTCGACAAGAATGCTGTTTATCCCAAATTCTGTTCAACTTGTACAGCGAATGCCTTACCAGAGAAGCTCTGGATGGGCTCGGAGACTTCAAATTAGGAGGGCAAATTATTCAAACTGTGAAGTATGCAGATGACCTTGTGTTAATGGCTAAGGAAGAAACCGTATGATTGATAAGACTAATCGAAATTGGAAGGTGCTATGGCATGGAAATGAATGTGGAGAAAACAAAAGTAATGAAAATTTCGAGACAACCAACCCCAGTCACAATAAAGATAGACCAAAAACAACTGGAGAATGTGAAATGTTTTAAATATTTGGGTAGCTTGTTAACAGATGATGGAAGGTGTACTTGTGAAATTAAATCCAGGATTGCCATGGCAAAAGCTGCATTTAGCAAGAAGAAGAATCTTTTTACCAGCAAATTGGACTTAAATTTGAGGAAGAAACTAGTGAAATGCTACATTTGGAGCATAGCTCTGTATGGGGCTGAAACATGGACACTTAGGGCAGTAGATCAGAAACATCTGGAAAGTTTCGAAATGTGGTGTTGGAGAAGGATGGAGAAGATCAGTTGGACCGATTATGTAAGAAATGAAGAAGTGTTAATTAGAGTCAATGAGCAGAGGAATATCCTACACGAAATAAGAAAACGGAAGGCTATTTGGATTGGTCATGTTTTACGCAGAAACTGCCTTCTAAAAGAAGTTATTGAAAGAAAGATAGAGGGGCGGTTAGAAGTAACAAGACGACGAGGAAGAAGACGTAAGAAGATGCTGGATGACCTTGGGGACAGAAGAGGATACTATCATTTGAAGGAGAAAGCTCTGGATCGCATTAAATGGAGGAATTGTTTTGGATGAGACTGTGGACCTGTCGTCTGACAGATTACTGATGATGATGATAATAACAATTCAGTCCATACCTCACAGGAAACATATTAGGTCAATGCTCTTTAGGAAACAATTCATTTTTATTGAGAACCATATGAAATTCACAAATACACTCTGGGAGAGTGTTTTAGTTTTTTTAAGCACGTGGTACGTATAGTAACCACTAGGCTTTAAAGTATTAAACGTCTATAAACTTAAGTGTGTAGCTTGTCTTTTCAAAATGTGACGGATTTTACAAGTACAATAGAACGTCATGCAACTTGCTACTGAAACACATAATTATATCGCGAAATTTAGCACATACACGCTATCGAACGCTGACTTTGATTGGTGTAACCTTTGCCGCGTGAAAGTGTTCGCCTTGGCGCAGATAACATTTACCCATCGACGTGTATGAATCCTGGAATAATGCTGGGGAAAGATAATTACTAGACGCCATGCAGATCTGGCGCCCGGGAATTTATCTGGCGCCCGGGAATAAGACTCCTTGGACGGGGTTCATTTGGTTTGTGGAAGCACTGCGAGACAGCAGTGATTAACCTAACCTCAAACGGATACCCCTTGTGTTATGCTTTGCATAGTTTATCGCTCAGTCGCAATTTAATTCAACTCTTGTTAGTCAATACCTTCCGCTTCACATTCAGAAATTACCAGCTAGTTGACACACGAGGTTAAGCAGGATTTCCTGACCGCTCCTCCCGCAAGAATTACTGGAAATAAAATAGCTGACGTCTGTTACTTTCCAACAAATCCTTATTTATAAAGAGTAGCGATAATTATTGCATATAATTAGAATGAACATGTCAAGGAGGATGAGGTGGGCAGGGAATGTAGAACGAATGGGGGAAAAGAGGAATGCATATAGGATATTGGTGGTAAAGGCAGAATGAAAGAGACCACTGGGAAGACCAAGGCGTAGGTGAGTGGACAATATTAAAATGGATCTTAGAAACATAGGATGGAATAGTATGGATTTGGTTGATCTGGCTCAGGATAGGTACCGATGGAGTGCTCTTGTGAACACGGTAATGAACCTTCGGGTTCCATAAAATGCTGGGAAATTCTTGAGTAGCTGCAGATTTGGCTTCTCCTCAAGAAGGGCTCAGCTCCATAAATAAGCAAGCAAGCGGTAATTACTGCAATGACGTCAGGATAAAATAAAAGAAAGGCAAGAATATAATAAACCTGAACTTGTGTCATTAGAAACTACGTTAGTTTTGCATTGTTGCGAAGCGTTAGTTTTGAGCAAAATTTCCGTTCATATTGACTAACGTCTGCTCGAAATAAAACGTCATGGTAAATCTTCGTAATTTTGTGAGATAGGATCATTATATTATATATGTTTTCAAATGTGTACTCAAGCCATCTATCGAGAAGTGTTATAACTGTGAAACACTACATGTTCTTTTAATGGCTCTTCCAGACCATTCAAGGCCCTGGCCTCTTATTCAGTTCCGTAATCATTTTTTACAGACGGTAAGACTCCTTGGACGGGTGATCAGTTCATCGCAAGGCCTCTACCTAAACACAGGGCAACATCAACACATACATACACACCAAACATTCATGCCTTGAGTGGGATTCGAGCCCACGATCTCAGCTTCGGGGAGAGCGAAGACAGTCCATGCCTTAGACCTCTCGGCTACTGTGACCGACGAAAATCTGTAATTCTGTCCTGACTAATTACACTGCGAATTCGGACTATCGTGCCGCAAAGCAAAGTACGTCACAATATCACAACAATGAGGGGCTTTACCGCAAAGACATAAATGTTGTGGAACTGGGATCAGCTGGATGAAAGAATATGATGTGGTCTGGCGCCTTAACTACGCAGGTCTACTATTGTATTTATTATTATTATTGGAGGGGGTGGGTTTCCCCATGCACCGCGACTAATAGTCTATTGTACGTCCCCCTTTGATATTCTACCAGTCGCCATACCGTACCGGTACTGGTGCGTGCTATCAGCCCCGTTCAGCCAACGAGGTCGGCCCTCGGTACCCGACACTTCCCCCATATAATTTTGCTCACATGTTTCCTAGAGACATGAGGATCTTTTACGTGCCGTAAATCTATGACACGGGACCCACGGCTTAAAGTCCCTCCCTGAATTTTTCCGCCCTTAAAAATTCCACGACCTCCGCCGGGTTTGAACCCGCGTATCTTGAGTCATGAGGTGGGAACGTTACCCCTAGACTACGGAGGCCGCTTCTACTATTGTAAATTGTAATATCACCAGTTTTGCTATGCAGCTGCTTCAATAACACCGCTGAAAGTGAATTTGAATGTTGTTAAAAGTTCCATGATTCATCATTCCAGCCAACTGTCAAGTAGAAGTCTATATTTGAGATAGGAGATGACAAAAAGATCACGCTGAATGGGTATTATAAGTCATGAAATAATGACGATAAAAGATCGGAGCCGATAGAACGAAATTTTATGTGAGTCATTTTTTTTTTTTTTTTTGAGAAATCATAACGTACAACGTCTGTTGTTATTGTTTTGTCTGCTCTAGATGAAAAATTCTGTATATTCCGTGTGTTCTCTCCGGGTCAGTTGGAGCCCTTACATTCCAAACTGGTCAACACAGTTCCACGTTTGAATCAATCCAGTGTACATTCCCGCACTTCGCTTAAGATCCCCTCTCTACAATGTGTAAGAGCGTGTCTCTAGAACGGTTATCATATACTCGTAAGACCGAACAATCAAGAAGGGTAGACTTTAAAACAAGGGTCTCGAAACTACGGCCCGCGATGTGATTTTATCCGGCCCGCGAAAGAATTGTGCAGAAATGCGCCCATTGAACTAATTTTCCACTGAGTACTGGTAAATGTGATTCAGAGCTTATTTACCTGACATATTATACTGAAGTTCGATGGCTTAGCTATGGAAAGGTTCTCTCGCGCTTCTTTCAGCTCAGGAATGAAACTGATATGTATTTCTTACCGAGAAAAACCATCACGATCCACTTTTATCAGATACAGAGAGGCTTTGGAAATTAGCATTTTTGCTGATATGGTGAACCATATGAACCATTTGAATTTAAAGTTGCAGGTTGAAAATAATTTAGTCTTTGATTTATTTGCACTTATGAAGGCATTCAGAGCGAAGTTGATACTTCTGGAAAGCCAAGTGAAAAATTGTAACTTTGTTTATATGCTATACTGTGCAGAGTTTTAGTCATTTCAGATTTGAAAGAACAATTTCGGGAGTGATTTGCTGATTTGGATGCCAGTGCTCAGGAAATTAGATTGTTTCAAAATCCGTTTAACTGTGATGCTGCAGATGTCCCAAGTCAAATTCAAATGGAAATTATTGAACTTCAGGAAAATTATCATATTAAAGACAAATACAAGGAAGGAAATTTGATCAAATTTTATTAATTTCTGAACTCATAGCAATTTCCAAATTTAAAGAAATTTGCTTGTAAATTTATCTCCATTTTTGGGACGACATATCTGTGTGAACAAACTTTTTCCCAGATGAAGTACATCAAGTCGAAATACAGGGCAAATTTATCCGATGAACATTTAAAGTCAGTCAGTACTTGTGATTAGCGTTTCAAAATTTGAACCTCAATTTAATCAGATTTTAAGAATGTAAAAAGAGTTCCATCATTCACATTAATTGTTTTATTATAATTTGTGATGAAAATATGAGCATTTGCTGCTACTCTCTGTTGTCATTAATATACGTTAATTTATTCTCACGTACTTTGTATTTAGTTCATGAAATTCTGTGCTTTCAATGAAACTCATATACGTAGAGTTATTAATTTCTCATTTTATCCGGCCCATTGAAAGTGCTGAATTACCTAATGTGGCCCGCGGTTCGAAACGTTTGGAGACCCCTGCTTTAAAGGATTCTGACGATGGTGTATGCTGTATAGAACCATAAGGTTTATTTTGGAGTTCATCCATCGTCTGGTATATATAAGACAGAAAACCACAACGTTTCGGAGACTGGATCTGTCTCCGTCCTCAGGTGGATNTCACCTGAGGACGTAAACGGAGACAGATCCAGTCTCCGAAACGTTGCGTTTCTTTTGTCTTATACACCAGACGATGGATGAAGTCCAAAATAAACCTTATGGTTCTAATCAACAAGGGTGTTCAGAACACACGCGAGGATTCCTCTGTTGCTGTGGGGTAATAATTATCGCGTGTATTCTCAACGTGCTTGTTCACTGTTGAATATAGGCCACATGTTTTCAAATGTAATTTTTTTTTCCTTCCTCTTTGCTCCCACTTTAGAGCAGAGGGCTGATTTCCCATTTCACTGATCATTTTACAGACGGTAGGACTCCTTGGGCGGGTGATCAAATTGTTGCGAGGCCTCTACCTAAACATAGGACAACACAAACACAGAATAAACGCATACACATACCAAACAGTGAGCCGAGGTAGCGTAGTCGCTGTGGCGACGGCCTACGGGCTGGACGACCGAGGGACTGGAATTCGAGTCCCAGTAGGGTCAGAATTTTCTCCTCTCCATAACGTCAAGACCGGCTCTGGGGTCCACCCAGCCTATATCCTATGGGTACCGGGGGCCATTTCCCCGGGGGTTAAACGGCAAGGGCGTGAAGCTGACCACACACCTCCAGCTAGTGCCGAGGTCAAGAAAATGAGGATCTATAAGGATCTATACATCCACTCCCCCATACGCCTTCATGGAGTAGTGCTTAATTAGTTAAGCACACGGACAACTTTACATTACCTTACACATACCAAACATCCATGCCTTGTGTGGGATTCGAACCCACGATCCGGGATTTCGAGCGAGCGAAGACATTGTATGCCTTGGACCGCTCGGTTACCGCGAAAGCCAATGTAACATATGCTCTTGTTTAATTACGTCGGAAAAAAATTAATACTTAACGCTAAACTTGTATTGGATATGGAATGTACGTTTGTTTTCTGCAAGTTCTGATCAAAACAGTTTTCTTTCCGGTAAGCACTCGGAAAGCTGCGCTCAAGATATACACAGAAAAGTGTAATGACCACAGAGAATATATCTCATCATTTGCTACTTAGTAACTCTCGTACTGTTAGTTCTGCCTCCTTTCTCCCGCATTTCTTATTCAAATATGTGGCCCATGTTTAACGCCATCTCCCACGAATAACTCTTACACAGAGTCCACCGCCCACAATTTCCTTCACTTCACATCACAATATTATCAATACTCACAGAATAGACACGATACACTGAAACCAAAAACTGTTCGCTCTGACCTACGGTTTAATTTACGTTTATGCAACGTGTTAATTCATCACTATGGTTACACGAAAGTGGGTAATTTCAGAGATTTAGTCTCACCGTTACAGTAAGTTTGTATATACATGACACCATCAAGCAACAACAGCGTTCCGAACACACGCTAAGATTACATTATTGTTGACTGTATTATTATTCATAATAATCACACTAAGCTTTTTCCCATCAGAGTTTACGTCTATGTGTTAAAAGGTGCATAACTTGTACTTTTCTACAAGTATAATTAGAATGATAAAGTCAAGGAGGACGAGGTGGGCAGGGCATCTAGCACGAATTGGGACGACGAGGAATGCATATAGGATATTGGTGGGAAAGCCAGAAGGAAAGAGAACACTGGAAAGACCAAGGCGTAGGTGGGTGGAAAATATTAAAATGGATCTTAGAGAGATAGGATGGTATGGTATGGACTGGATTGATCTGGCTCAGGATAGGGACCAGTGGAGGGATTTTGTGAACACGGTAACGAAACTTCGGGTTCCATAAAGTGCTGGGAAATTCTTGAGTAGCTGCAGAATTGACGGCTTCTCAAGGAGGGCTCAGCTCCATGAGTGAGTGGCTTCATGAGTGAGTGAGTAAGTAAGTAAGTTTCTTAAAAGGTGAAGCTATCCCTGTGCTTAATTAGTGAAGTGCTACTCCAAGCAGACACATGGGGCAGTGGATGTATAGCTCCGTTCTTCTCGACCTCAGCACTAGATGGAGGTGAATATACAGACTGAATGTATATAAATATATATTTAATTTGAATATAACAGAACGTGCTGCCACAACCGTTACATGATTAGAATGCAAACTTCGTCCTTTTGGAGACAATTAAACAAAAGAGTGAACCTGCCAGAGCTGTTGCCTGTGCATACATTTCCATCCTGTTATCTTCCTCGTAACTACATGTGAAGGTCATAATCAATTATAAGCAAGACCGAACAGGCTAGTATAGACCTTATTATCTAAACTTGCGTTCAGGAGTTCGTGGGTTAGTATCTAGGCGGAGACATCAGCTCTCCTGAATGAGGTCTCTTCAGGTAAATTCCAGAATAGTCCCTCGATCGGGCCACGATAATTTCCATCGAATTCTTTTTCACTTCTTCACTCATCATATCATCCAAGCATACTAACTCTCCGTGGAGATGAGTCCTTCTTGAGAAGCTGCCAGTCGCTCAGCTACTCAAGAATTTTCCTCCACTACTCCATATTCTGGGCACGCGGTAGCGTAGTAGATTCAGGCACTATGGTACAAGCTTCAAGGTCGCGGGTTCGAGTCTCGATGAGGTGGATTTTTTCAATTTACCTAATCATTCCAGCGGCACTATGGCCCCGGGATTGACTCAGCCTCCAACAGAAATGAGTACCAGGAATCTTCTGGGGGTAAAGGGCGGCCGGCGCTTAAAGCTGACCTCACCGCCATCTGTGAACCGATTGTCTAGAAAATGTGGGAGCCTCGACGTCTCACAACCCTATGGGCCTCCACGGCCTGTTACAGGGATAGCTCTACCTTTTACTCCATATCCTGAGCCAGATCAATCCAGTTCATAAAATCCCATCCTATCTAAGATCTATTTGGTATTATCATCCCACTTCCGTCTTCCTGGTGGTCGCTTTCCTGCTTATATACAGTGAATACTGACAGTCATTACGTAACTCACGAAAAGTTACGCACTGAACGTCAGAGAAGACTGAATTTTACCGTCTGTTTGGTAGGCAACGTAATGCCAAGTCTGTAAAAAGGTAAAGTTGTCCCTGTGCTTAACTAATTAAGCACTACGCCATGAAGGCGTATGGGGGAGTGGATGTATAGACCCACATTTTCTTGGCCTCGGCACTAGTTGGAAGTAAGTGGTCAGCTTCACACCCCTGTCGCTTTACCCCAGGGGAGAGTGCCCCGGTATCCATTAGCTAGGAGGGTAGACGACATAGAGAAGATTCTTACCTCCATCGGGACTCGAACTCCAACCCCTTGGTCGTCCAGCCCGTAACCAGTCACGGTACCAACAGCGCTACCAAGTATTATTTTTTCATTGCTAGTGGGGTGGGACTAAGTCCCTTGTACTGCGGCCACTTCTGGACTATTGTACCAGCCCCAGATGATAGGTGAGGGTGATTGTGGAGCAATTGGTGGAATGAAGATTGGTAGGGGAAACCGAAGTACTCGGAGAACACCTGCCCCAGCGCCACTTTGTCCACCACAAATCCCACTTGAGCAGACCAGGTATCGAACCCGGGCCGCCGCGATGGGAAGCCAGCGACTAACCGCTTGAGCTATGGCGCGGCCTCGCTACCAAGTAAGTCTATATCTGCTTTAAACTGAGCCTGGTGTGAACCTGAGGGGAAGCCCTGCGGAAACTTACGTTAATCTAAGGCTACACTGGAGTCGCCAGTGCGCCATGTATCGTCACTCTGGCTACGTTTGTTCATTAAGGAAGTAGTTTCAGTGTTCCAGTTAAGTTGCCATATCTTCAGATACTGTCTCAGTTTTGTGAAATGCAACGCTGATATCACTGTTAGACTAATATACACCGCTCAAAGGAGAATTATCTTCCTTGGTTTAGGTGCTGGTTAGCCTGAAGACTTTCTCCCGTGCTCTCTATTCATCGCAGTTTAAAAAGGCTACCAGCTTCATCCCATTCCACTCTGCACACAAAACGAAAACTTGTGAACGTGACGAAATCCCCGTAACCACTAGGATCTCTTCATGGAAGTCGTGTCCCGCGGACCACAATTTTGGAACCAAGTTTATCTCTTTTGTCATGCTCCGACCAACCAACTTCCTTTGCAATGAACGAAATAGATTCAGGCTAACAGCCTAGACTAGTACTGGAAAATCTTGGATGTGACGTCGTGAATTTCGGAAGAACGTACTGACTCCATGCTCAGGGCAAAAGTGTAGGTGGAGACAGTAAGTTCCTCCGAAATGCTACCTAACTATACGGCATCACGTACCAGACTACAATAATATGGCATTTTTTGGAGAGCCATGGTTCGAATGTCGGGCCAACGAGTTATCATGTTCTGGGCTTTTCTTGAATTTACTCTGCCTATCCTGTCGAATGCTCGAGGTGGCACTTCAAGCCGCTTCGTTCTAAATACTTATCTACTGACTGTTCATGATAGTCTTCTCATGCAATTCGATGTTGTAGCTGTGTAACTGAAACAGCGTAATTGAACAGTCTAGGGATAACTACCACAGTCGCCCCGCAGGCTGTCACGATCGCCATGTTGGTATTGTTAGAAGTGTGGGTTTAAATACGAGTATTATGTGGTTAGGGGAGGCGGCATAGCGACAGGCTACGGGCTGGATGGCATTGGCAAGATTCCCGGCAGGGGAAAGATTTTTCTTTCCTTCACAGCGTCCAGACCGGCTCTGGGGCCCAACCAGCCTCCTATCCAATTGGATATCGGGGGCAATTTCCCTCAGATTAAAGCGGCCGGGTCGTGAAGCTGACCATCACCTCCAATTAGTACCGAGGACAAGAATGGTGGAGCTATACCTCCACTCCCCTTTGTATCTTCATGGCGTAATGCGTAATTAATTAAGCACGGTGATAACTTTACTTTTATTATGTGGTTAGGATGGTCTTCCTACTGAATTCCATGAAATTTGATCAGAAGTCATTAAAGGGACATAAAAACAAGTTGACTGTGTGACGTAACAAGTTAGCTTAAGCGGTAACGCTTCTGAATTGTATTCTAGGGGTGCCCGGTTTGAACATCGGCTAGTACACCAAATGTTCTGCCCGAAATTTTTCGTGGTTTCCTCCAGTCCCTCCAGACAAATACAAGAATGGTGCCCTTAAATTATACTACGACCATTTCCGTCCATATTCACTATTTACTATCATCTACTCATTCGACATTATAAGCTCGTAAAGCCTAAAGGACGGCGTACAAATAATACGACGTCTGTCTGGTTTCCATTTCGAAACCAGACGCAGTAGCTCTGTCCTTAAAGTAGAAGTTTGTTTCTTTAATTCTGTGAGGAACCTCGTGTAATGCAGGCCTGAATCGCGCAAAAGGGGCACATGTCCCCTGCGACGCATGTTAGCGTACTAAATATAGGGGCGTTCAGAAGGGGAAAGGAAGGTACGAGGAAGAGTCAGTATATAGGTTACACATGGCTATAAAACGTAAAACATGTTACATTCGAACCTGGAAAAAAAACCATTTATTTCTCGAAATACCCTCCACCAACATGGATACACTTGTCCCATCGTTTTACCAGTGCGTCGAAACCCGCAGCATAAAAATTTTTTGACTGTTGTCTCAGCCACTTCCGCACCTCCGTTTCATCATCTGCGACTTTTGAACGTCCATGAGAGAATTTCTCGATCCAGCTGTGAACCGCTTTACGCGACAAACACTTCCCACCATAAACAGGAAACATTACTTTATGAATGTACTTTGCATCAAGTCTTTCTGCCAACAAAAGAAGCATAACAGAACGCTTCTCTTCGGTAGGATACTCCTCAAGCACGGTCGCCATTTTGACTGCTGAAACCAGCCTCTGAATATGAGCATGCGCATCTGCTACCTAGACTGCCATGAAGCTGGACTGTGCTGCTACCTTGTGATGCATATAGAAAACTTATTCTGTCTATTACAGCTGTTTTACGTTCATTTGTGACCTTGGCTCCCTCGTAAGAGCAGAAGAAAGAAGGGGTAAGACGAAGAAATATGTTATGTGAAAAAAAAAAGAGGTAAGAAAACTGGATGAACAGAGTCAGATTCTGACAAAGTCAGAAGAGAAGAGAGAGCGAAGCATGACTTCAGGAATCGAACACAGTGTGCTCATGGGATCCTCTGATGATAACAAAGCACGCCATGATCCAAATCTGTGGCTGGTGTGGAGGAATTCTGAGTGTTTACGCTGTGTTCAAATATGAACATTAAGCGACAAGCTCGGGTGGAAGCAATACGCTCTAACAAAGTAATTACTTTCGAAGAAAATTACATTATTAATTGGAAACTTTTTTGATACAGTGTGTGCTAAATTATTGTTTCCTAAAATGTCTTGGTCTTTTAGTCTTTGAAAGGAAAATTCTAAGATCTTCGGGCCATCAAGAAACCATGATGGTTCCTTGAGAAATAAACAAATGATGAACTTGATAACCTAATAAAAGGAAGGAACACAGTTAACTTCATCAAAGCCCAAAGAATAAGTTGGCGTGGACACATCTCAAGGATGGAGGCTGGACGAACAGTTAAAAGAATATATGACTGGCAGCCTCATGCCAAAAGAAAGAGAGGGCGACCTAAGATTAGATGGAAAGATGACGTAAGGGAAGACCTGCAGGATTTATGAATTTATAACTGGATAACTCGCATACAGGACTGAAGCAGTTGGAAATTGTCGAGCAGGCCAAAACGTTCAACAAATGAAGCTGTGGAGCCTTGTGAAGAAGAAAGAAAATGTCTTTGTGTGGGAATACAAGATGTGAGCCTATAAAAGGTGAAGTTATAGACGTATAGGGGACTGCAGGTATACCTCCATAGTTCTTAACCTCGGCACTGGATGAAAGTGAGTGGTCAGCTTCACACAAATGCCTTCTTACCCCAGGCGAAATAGCCCCCCCCCCCCCGAAACCCCAGTATAGAAGGCTTGGTTCGCCCCAGAGCCGGTCTGGAAGTTAAGGAGAAGTACCTTTTGCCCTGCCGGGAATCAAACCTCAGTTCCTCGGTCGTTTACTCCGTAGTCTAGCCGCTTACCGACTGAGATGTATTCGTAGTCTAATTACTTAAATTCCTATTTTTTCGCTAGATTCGTACAGTGTCTAGTATAAACTATAAGCATCTATGGCCCCCAAAAGATAGGGATCCCTGGGGTAAATGAACTTCATAGGAAGTGTGTTAGTGTATCACCAGGCCTAACGGCTTAATTGTGTTGATCCCAGTGGCCGCGCGGTCTAAGACATGAACCGCCTTCGCCCACTCGAACACAGGGAGGCACGGATGTCTGTGTGCGTTTATTCTGTTTGTTTTGTTCTTCGTGTAGGTAGCGGCCTTGTGACGGGCTGATCCCCCGACCAAAGAGTCCAACCGACCGTGTATAGATTAAGAAACTGAAAAGGCGGCCAAGGGCCACAAAGGCTGTGGAGCCATAGATAGACAGATAATGTCTTAATAAGGCAGAGTGACGGTAGAGATAATTCATTAGTTTTCTGTCTATCTGTCTATGGCTCCACAGCCTTTGTGGACCTTGGCCGGTTTTTCAGTTACTTAATTCTACATGTAGTTGGTAGGACTCCTTGGACGGGGAATGAGCCCGTTGCAAGGCCAATACCTAAACACAGAATAAACACACATAGATATCCATGCCTTGAATGCGATTCGAACCCACGATCCCAGCGTTCGACGGAGCGAGAAGGCAGTTCATAGACCGCGCGGCCACTTTGATCGGCTTAATTCTTTATTCGCTGAATGATTTTTTTTAGAAGGCTGTCTAGACACAAACTGAACTGTACCGGGTCTTGTAAATCTTGTTTTCGTTACAAAGTGCGCCAAGACAAGATACAAACTGTACTTCCTCTCTGCATGGGGGTTTCGGTCTAGTAAAGGGAAACCCCGCCGGTCACGGTAGCCGAGCGGTCTAAGGCATGCACTGTCTTCGCTCGCTCGGAAGCCGGGATTGTGGGTTCGAATCCCACTCAGGGCATGGATGTTTGTGTGCGTTTTTCTGTGTTTGTCTACAGGTAGAGGCCTTGCGACGAGCTGATCACTCGCCCAAGGAGTCCTACCGTATGTGTAAGATCTAGGAAAACCGAAGTGAACAGGTTCATGGAGGTAGGCCTAGGCCCACTGGGGCTGTAGTGTCAAGGAAAAAAAAAGGCAAAACCCCTAAGCACAACAGACCACTGTAGGTCGCGGTGCAAGGGCCGAGGAGGCCTACCCCTCGTACATTCAAAGGGAAACCCCAAAGAGAACACTAACTGCTTATTAGAACAGGAGTCATTACCACGCATCAGTGAATAGAAAACACAAGCGAAACTTGTTGCCCTTAAAAATAAAACATTCAGGATTTTAAACTCATCTAAATCAATAATGACATATTGACATGCCACACGACCCATACATTGCAATAATACAGTAGGCCTGTATTTAATAGGGAATATACTGCTCGTCCAGTCCTGTAATTTCAAGTCAGACTTACAGGTTCTGTTAAGTTGATCAACTAGTTCATATTTATTTCTTGCGTTACCTGATGCTGCCGTAAATATAGCTCAGCATGAGTGTATAAAGTCATTACATCGTTACATTTTCTGTTTCTGCTTGATTATTTAAAACGACCAGCTCTGTGGTCTATTGGTTAGAGTTTCTGGCTACAGATCCAGAGGTCCGTGTACGATTCCCGGCGCCACCACATTTTCTGAGAAGTAGTGGGTCTGGAACGGGGTCCACTTAGCCTCGTGAGGATAATTGAGGAGCTAATTCAAAGAAATAGGGGCTGCGGTATAGAAAACCGAGATTAACGGCCGTGGGGATCCATTGCGCTGACCACGCGACACTCTGTATCCGCTAAGTTGGCTTGATTATTTCAATGCAGTTGAACAGCCCAGGTCTTCACATTTTCTAAATGTCATCCTTACTGTTCTGCGCATTAGTAGCCTTGATACATATTTTTCCAAAATACAAATATATAACTGGAGACAAACACCCATAGTGCAAACTTAACGTCACTACAGAAGTTGCTCTGAAACTGTCCCCCGTAACAGGCCGTGGAGGCCCATAAGGGTATGAGACGTCGAGGCTCCCACATTTTCTACATAATCGGCTCACAAATAGAGGTGAGGTTGTCAGCCTTACGAGCCGGCCGCCCTTTACCCCCTGGAAGATTCCTAGTACTAATTTCTGTTAGAGGCTGAGTTGACCCCAGCGCCATAATGCGGCTGGAAAGATTAGGTCAATTGAAAAATCTAATGTCCTCATCGGGAATCGAAGCCGCGACCTTCCGGCTTGTAGCACAGTGTCTCATTCGACTATGCTACCGCCTGGTTGTTGGATTTTTTCAATTGACCTAATCCTTCCAGCCGCACTATGACCCTTGGGTCGATTCAGCCTCTAACAGAAATGAGTACCAGGAATCTTTCTGGGGAGTAAAGCGCGGCCGGCGCGTAAGGCTGAAAATCTCACCGTCATCTGTATGCCGATTATCTAGAAAATGTGGGAACTTCCACGTCTCACAACCGTATGGGCCTCCACGGCCTGTTAGCGCGATAGATACCTTTTTATATAACCAAGTATTAATACCATAACCTAGGATTCTGAAACCTGTTGTCGGGTGTTCATAGGTTGTTTTCTACAGGCCGGGGTTTGTCCAGTGATTGAGACTAGCTCTTTCTAACGGGCCCAACTGAGTAGGTTTATCCTTCCCTACCCACCTGAAGACGGAGACAGATCCAGTCTCCGAATCGTCGTGGATGAAGTCCAAAACCAGCCAAAAGAAATACATAACCTAGAAGTATTACAAACAGTGCATGCTCAATACTCTAGGGCGATTAGCAAAAATAGTCTTAAGCAGCTTAAAGGTAAGTCTGTAAGGCAAACTGCCTGGCTGCCCCTCTACCCCCTCTCGGAAAGAGAACCTGACAGCGCCCATATATCTGCTATGCGATTAAGTTTGAAACAACGGGTTTCTTAGATCTCTGGCTGTAATACTTGGACCTGAAGGTCAGTGACGTATACAAACATAAAGACAAGTTGGATTTGAGGTTTTCACGAGGGCGACTATAAACAGTAGGTTCTTCTGGGTTGTGACGCATGAGAGTCCGACGTTTCGGAGGAACATATCGCTTCCATTTTGTGGTTCGTAGAGTAAGTCATGTAAGAAACCAACAGAAACAGGCGGCAAGTTGAGGTAATCTGGTTCATTGCCTGGGTGACTGTTCGACCCTGAAGATGGAGGCCGATAACCTCTTCCTAAACGTCATTCTGTCTTCGATCTACACGGCCTCACAGCTCGGAAGATCGCAGTCGTTTCGAGGAACGCATCAGAAAAACGCGTAGGCTTACACGCACGTGGGGTTAGGCTGGTGAGTTTTTGGCTGTGCTCCATCGCCTGGCGTTGTGAAGAAACACAGCGTTTCGGAAACCGGATCTGTTTTCGTCTAGTGACTGAGCCTAGCTTATTGTAACGGCCCCAAATGAGTAGTACGCGATTCCCATATTTCTACCGCAGGACGGAAACCGATCCAGTTCCCGAAATACCAGAAGATGTTTACAGTTTATGAATTTTTCAGAATTCATTCCGGTATTTCATGATTCTTTCCAAGGGCCGGGGGGTGGGGGGGGAGAAGCGTGGAAATTTGATTACAAACTTACGTTTACCCGTTTAAGACTGATTTTGGTGGTGTAGGATTTGAGGTTCTCACACCGGTGGTTATGAAGGGTTCTGTGTTCTTGGATATAGCGCCGTGTAGCCCGTTTGAAGTCAATCGACATTTCGGAGGAATATGTGACCTCCATCTTCAGGATAAAAGAATAAGCCAAGGAAGAAATCATCATGAACGCAAATGGCAAGCAGGTGCTCGGAGGTAACATGTTCTTCCGAAACGTCGGTTGAATTTGAACGGGCTACACGGTGTTATATCCCAGAAGATTTTACTGATCGCTGGACAGTTGTCGGTTTCTGTAGGACAGAGGAATGTTTTTGTAATGTAATCTTGGTATGAATAATTGGTGTATTTCTTTCTTTCTCATTTCTGATTCTTAAAACAAAACTCGGAGGGGGGGGGGCTTGTGCCCTTACCGACATGCATGTGGACCTCACTGGCATATGCTTTCCATTTTCGTCAATACGGTCCTTCCTCATTTTTGTGTAACCGCAGACATCCCCCCCTCCCCCCAAAAAAGGTAAAGCTATCCCTGTAATAGGCCGTGGAGGCCCATAGGGTTGTGAGACGTCGAGGCTCCCACATTTTCTTTAGACAATCGGCTCACAGTTTGCGGTGAGGTTACGCCCCGGCTGCCCTTAACCCCCAGGAAGATTCCTGGTACTCATTTCTGTTAGAGGCTGAGTCGACCCCATGGCCATAGTGCGGCTGGTAGGATTAGGTAAAGGTAAAAGAAGGTAAAGTTGTCCCTGTACTTGACTATTCCCTGAAGGCGTATGGGGGAGTGGATGTATAGGGCCATATTTTCCTGACCTTGGCAGTAGTTTGAGGTGAGTGGTCAACTTCACGTCCCGGCTGTTTTACCTCCGGAGAAACCACCCCCGGTACCCATTGGATAGGAGGCTGGGTGGGCCCCAGAGCCGGTCTGGACGACTTGGAGAAGAGAAAATTCTTGACCCTACCGGGACTCGAACTCCGAACCCTCGGTCGTCCAGCCCGTAGCCAGTCGCTATGCCGACTGCGCTATCCCGGCTCCCGTGGAAGGATTAGGTCAACTGAAAAATTCCAGTGACCTCATCGGGATTCGAACGGACGACCTTCCGACTTCTAGCATAGTGCCTCAACCAACTACGCTACCGCGTGCCCGCAAACAGTTCAGAAGTAGAGAGATCTGACGTCTGGACTCATGGCTTCAACGGGTGTTGCATTTCATGTAATACTCATTGATTCATGTCCTCTTCTGAGATGTAACATGCGCTGTTTTGTAGGTGGATATGAACAATTTGGAGCAACTTGCTGCCTTATGTTCAGGGTCGACGACTGAAATTTCTTCCGAAATGTTGGTATCCATATACAAGTCTGTACGGCGTTCTACCCATAACACCACACACAATCTGAATACTCGTAAAGAGATAGGAATTTCGTCTTTCCTGTAATATGGGCACGTACTCATTTCTTGGTAGTATCAGCGGGCGTAGGTTTATTTGTGACTCAACTTGATCGTAAACTGCAGTTTCTGGGAAGTGTACAGGCTCCATGCGTACCCAAGGGACTTCATTCTGTTACACTATCGGAAAGGCCGCGTGACAACCCGAGCTGGGGGCTGACATTTCCGCGTAAGCTTAACTAATTAAGCTGTAAGCTATGAGGATGTATGGTGGAGTGGTGGTACAGCTTAACCATTCATAACCTCGGAACTAGGTGGAGGTGAGTGTGTCAGCTTCACGCCCCTTCCGATTTATCCCCAGAGGTACAAGATGTCCCAAGAGGAAAGGTCCATATTCTGGGAGTGTATTGGTACATGTGATCTATTCTGGACGGTTTCCGAGATAGAGCTATTTCACTTTACAGTTCCAAAATTGTTGATAACTAAGAGATATTACGTACTGTTTCTAATACCGGTATTTATTGTTCAAGTGACAAAGTTGGTACAGTTTACCTAGTGTAATACATTTTCGAAAATTCCACCGCCAACTTCAATGGACTTCGCAACTCTGTGAGGACATGGCGTGTTGCTCGTCTGCACAGTGTACTGTGACCTCCCATAACATTTGCCTTTCCTCCTGGGACAGCCTGTATAGGCCCCACAGCCGGTCTCGACGTTATGGAGAAGAGAAAAAATTCTTGCTCCCGTCGTGGATCGAAACTCGTCTCCTAGGCCGTATAACCTGTAGCCTAATTGCCATATCGACTAAGGCTGAGGCCACACGAGCGCAAAAAAAATGCGTCCGTTGCAGAAATAAACAAGAGAGGCGAATGCTACGCTTTCTTCTGGCTCCATTGCAGACAAAAAACTACGCACCGCATTCTGCAACTGTGGTGTCCTCAGCAACGTCCGTTGCAACGGACATACTTCGTGCGCTCGCGTGGCCCCAGCGCAAGCAGACATTTCTGCGTAGGGAAAGATAATTCTGAGAATACATCCATGGCTATAGCCATCAATAGAAACGACCCACAAGTTCTGGCATAAGTTCCGACTGTGGACCGATCGTCATTGCTGGCTGCATTTTACTCCTGCTTCGTTAGTTCATGAGGAAATTGAGTAGTGCGTTCTGCCATCCAGTTCAGTTCAGTTTTATTTGAATAACTGGAGCAGCATACCGTCCTGTGTAACAAATTTAATGGCCCCTTGTGGGGCCATCCTTAGAGGCATGGCAATAAATGAATTTGGCTTTACACTCATCTCAGATCTTAAAATATGGTTCACAGTTGTAATATTTTTATAAAACGGTATTTCTTATTTTCTTACAGTAAAGGTATGGTTCAGCCGGTCACGGTAGCCGAGCGGTCTAAGGCATGCACTGTCTTCGCTCGCTCGGAAGCCGGGATCGTGGGTTAGAATCCCACTCAGGGCATGGATATTTGTGTGCGTTTTTCTGTGTTTGTGTCCAGGTAGAGGCCTTGCGACGAGCTGATCACCCGCCCAAGGAGTCCTACCGAATGTGTAAGATCTAGAAAAACCGAAGTGAACGGAGAAGTTCATGGAGGTAGGCCTAGGCCCACTGGGGCTGTAGTGCCAAGGAAGAAAAAAAAATGTATGGTTCATTAGAGTTTCCTTGTACACAGTACACAAACACGACACTACTTCGTGTCTACTGTTTTTTGCGTAATGTTAGGCTTTTTGTGTCTTTCTTTGTTAAAAAAAAGTCCGATTGTCCTGTTGTGTGCAGTACAAAAAAACTAGAATTTTGTTTGGATAGGCCTGTTTCTGTACCGGTCTCGGGTGACCAATTAGCCTACTTTCCATTCTACTGAGTACATTTAACATTGCCCATATGGACAAGACGACGCAATGACTGTCCGTTCTAAGATACTACACAGCACGACACGGCTGACGAGTGACACTCTGGCTTCATAACCAGAGTTCTACGGTTCAAATCTCGAATAGAAGACCGGCCACTGTGACTAATGATTTTTCTGGAGTTCCTTCAGACAAATGTCGCGATAGCACCTCAAATTAGGCCGCAAGCAGCACTTTCCTCTCTCTAAGAAACGTGTTTTCTGGTACTAAACGGTTCTACCCTCAAGAATGAAACCATGCACAGGCAGCTATGCGAGTTTGACATGTTTGAGGTTACACAAGACCTCTCTGGAGTATGTATTCCGGCGCGTAAGGCCGAAAAGAGACATTCGTCATAACCGTTTCCTTCCTTATCCCTTCCAATATCATTCACTAATTACCCTACCGCTCGACTATATAGAGTGTTCCAGGAGGAAAGGTCGATATTCTGGGAGGTCACAGTATCGGTCATTCTAAGCATAAAAGTGTATATGTACATGTGTCCTATTCCGGACGGTTTCCGAGGTACAGCTGTTTTACCGTACAGTTCCAAAATTGTTGACAAGAAAGAGAGATTACGTACTGTTTCTAATAGCGGTATTTACTGTTCAAGTGACAAAGTTGGTACAGTTTACCTCGTATAATACATTTTCGAAAATTCCACCGTCAACATCAATGCACTTTGCAATTCGTGTGAGGACATGGCGTGTTTCTCGTCTGTACAGTGTACAATGAAACAGCTGTATCTAGGAAACCGACCGAAAGAGGCCACGTGTACGTATATAGTTTTTGCTTAAAATGTCCGATACTGTGACATCCCAGAATATTGACCTTTCCTCATGGGACATTCTGTATTTAAAAGTGTCTTACAATATTTCCTTTGGCTTCTGGGCAGTTTTCGGAGAGAGTAGCTTCAAAATCGTTTCCTAAAGACGTCATACTTTTTTTTTTCAATGGCTCTTCCAGCCCCTTCAGGGACCTGACCTCTTATTCAGTTCCGTAATTATTTTTCACAGACGGTAGGACTCATTGGCTGAGTAGTCAGCCCGTCGCAAGGCCGCTACATAAACACAGGGCGACACAAATACAGAATAAACGCATACGCACACCAAACATCCATGCCTTAAGTGGGATTCGAAACCACGATTCCAGCGTTCGAGCGAGCGAAGACAGTTCATTTCCTAGACCACGCGGCTACAGTGACCGGCAAAGGAGTCATACATAATGATATAAATTCTTTCTTACGAAACTGTAGTTGTATCATTTGGATCACCAGTTGTGGTGATTATCCAGCTGCCTATCAAGTGGTTCCTGAAACTGTTTTTCCGGGGCAAAGCAATCGGGTCATGTGGCTGACTATTCAGGTAAGTCTAATGCTAAGGTACTGAGAAAGAGTGGAGCTATACCATCACTCCCCCATACATGTTCATGGTGTGGAGCTTAGGCATAGGGAGAATTTTATCTTTAGACAGAACTGTTCTCTGTTTCTTCAAAACATTTTCAACTGAGATAATATTCATTTTATATAGCTGAAACATTTGTTCTTTTAATATGGACCTACACATTTCGAAAGTCTAACCTCAGAAACCGTCCGAGGCCCTGTGCAACATTTTAAAATTGTTTTTTTTTTTTGTGGTGAGTTGTTACCCCACGCCTAACCCCCAAGCTGGAGGATTACCCCTTGTCGGCTGTCCGCGAATGATTCTTCAATTATGGACTGGATTCATCTGGCTCAGGACAGGGATCAGTGGAGGGCTCTAGTGAACACGGCAATGAAACTTCGTGTTTCATAAAATGTTGGGAAATTCTCGAGTAGCTGAGCGAGTATGCGAAGAACGACTTAGTTAGTTAGTTAGTTAGTTAGCCTAACTCTTATAGGGCCCATGTGGAGATAATAATACAGCTCGAATATTATGCGCATTATTGAGCACACGTTTCGGTCTGAATGAACAAATAAATAATTGAATAGCATTATTACTACAACAGGGACTGGTGTTCACGTGACGCTGAACTCCCCATCCACTCAAAATTTACCAACTTCATTGAATAAAGAGTTCTTTTTGAGAGGCCAGTAGTCTCTCTGCCTGTTATGAGAGCCTCAAGGTTCATTATTGTGTATATAACAACCTTCCATTGGACCTTATCCTAATCCAGTTCACATACCGATTGTCTGCTTCCTGTAAAATAATTTTAATATTACTCTATATATACGCCCAAGCGGTATCTCCCGTCTGGGTTTCCGATTTATTTTCCGTGTCTATTTTGCGTGGTTCTATGCCTCGCCCATTTCATTTTCCTTAAATTTAAAATCCAAGGTCCAGGGGGAAATATTAATTACGACATTTTATTATCCTGTGACTTTCTTCCCTTAGCTCAAACTCTCGTCAGCGTCCTGTTCTCAAACACCCTCAATCTGATTTATGTCTTTAATGTGACAGGCTGAGTTCCATACAAAACAACAGGTAAAATTATAAATAAATAATTACAAAATATATATATTAACGCAGAACAGAGACGTGGAGAATGTTCCCAAAGGACGTGGAGCGTATGGACGGTCCGGACCGTGTGCTCACCCCGTATTATACGTATTTGGCAGTTCCTGGCTTCAAATCCCGGCTTGTAGACCGAATATCCTAACTGAAATTTGATTTTCCTCAGTCCCTCCACGAAAATGCTTGTGTAATATCTGAAATTAGGCCACTGTTGCTTCTTCCCAGGCCATTTCTAACTGAGTTTTCTGAGTATTGTCTGAGTCACTGACAGCGGCCCAGCATAAACCATAGACAGCTTGACAGATAAGCAGTGTAATATTGTATCCCTACCTGCATTTTGCACACCGAAACCAGCTTAACGTTACCTAAATGACGTACAAGGTAAAGATGTCTATGCTTCATTAAGCACCATGCCATGAGAACGTGTGGGGCAGTGGAGGTATAGCTGCACCATCCTTGACCTCGGTATTAGACGATTGTGAGTGGTCAGGTTCACGTCCCGGCCGCTTTACACCCGAGGAAAGAGTCCTCGGTACGCACTGGATAGGAAGCTGGGTGGGCATCAGAACCGGTGAGGAAGCTGTGTGCCCCTGTCGGGAATCGAATCCCGGGCGTCCAGCTCATAGCTATACCGACAGAGCTATCGCAGCTCTTACATGGAATATGAACATTTGAAGCATACCTCAGAAGTACTGATGATGAAGTTTCTCCCCAAACGAAATTTTGCCGTCCGCCCTGGAGGAACTGCATCTTATAAATGTTCCCCTTTATTCCTTGAACAGAACAAGAGTATTTTTTTCAATACCTGAAACTACGTGAACCTAAAGCAGCCTGCTAGAAATATCTTCTTTTTCACAGATTTCGCCTTTGAAATTTACTTAATGCACGTAAATACGTATAGGCCAATCCTTGGAACCATGTTTTCGTCAGTCCCTCCCAGAGGCGTCTCTGGCATCGAAATTTGACATGTTTCCATTTCTGTGCTTGTTTCGCAGCCAGCTTGACAGAGCGTCATCACGGTTATCGTGCAAGGCTAGGCTCTGTAGATGCATTTTTCCGAGCATTTACGACTTGTTTTGCTCTATACAGGTCCGCAGAGTCTGAATTACTATGAATTTCCTGATTTTGCGCTTCACGTGCAATTTCAACCATCTCAACCCTTTAAAGACTGCATTTCTTCTAAATAATATATAAGAATTCAGGCCGCACCTCACAGGAAACACATTACGTCTCCACTACAAAGCCCAACCGGTTAATGCTGTTCAGGGAAACAGTCGCTGTTTATTGCGAGAACCATACGGAACACACAGATACACTGCGTGGGCAGAATATATAGCAGTTCAGTTCGTACCTCACAGGAAACACATTACGTCTCCACTACAAAGCCCAAACGGTTAATGCTGTTCAGGGAAACAGTCGCTGTTTATTGCGAGAACCATACGGAACACACAGATACACTGCGTGGGCAGAATATATAGCAGTTCAGTCCGTACCTCACAGGAAACACATTACGTCTCCACTACAAAGCCCAAACGGTTAATGCTGTTCAGGGAAACAGTCGCTGTTTATTGCGAGAACCATACGGAACACACAGATACACTCTGTGGGCAGGATGCAGTTTTAGTGTGTTAAAGCAGTTGGTACATATAGAACCACTGAACTTTAAAGGGTTACAGAATGTAAGAATTTAGAGTTTTAATCGACAATGGAATCGCAGTAATATATACGGTTCGCCGCGCCACAGCTCAAGCGGTTAGTCGCTGGCTTCCCACCGCGGCTGCCCGGGTTTGATCCCGGGTCTGGTCAAGCGGGATTTGTGGTGGACAAAGTGGCGCTGGGGCGGGTTTTCTTCGAGTACTTCGGCTTCCCCTGCCAATCTTCATTCCACAATTCTCCATCTTCATAATCACCCGGGGCAGGTGCAATAGGCCAATCAGTGGCCGCCGTGCCGTGGACCCAGTTGGACTCCACCCCCCACTAAGCGAATTAAAAAAAAATGTACCGTTAAAGGTAAAATTGTCCCTGTGTTTAAGCACCACGCCGTGAACACGTATGATATGATGGAGGTATATCTCCATGCAGTCTAAACCTCGGAAATGAGTGGTTAACTTCTCTCCCCGGGGACAGAGTTCATGAGAGGTTCGAGTCCCCAAAGCCGAGCTGAACACAACACGAAATGGTACCTGTACATGTGGGATTTGCAGTTCTCAAGGAGATGCATGTCAAGAATACCATACTCTAGATATGTCCCCTTGTAACCTAAAAGAAGTTCACTGACGTTTCGGGGGAACACACTGCTTCCATCCTCTGGATGGAAGAGTAAGCAAAGATAATGAGTAGAGCAGAGAAAGTTTCTGCTTGCTTATTGCTGGTGATCTTGTTTAGCTTATTCTTCTACCCTGAAAATGGAGGCAGTAACTTCCTTCGAAATGTCCGTACAACTCTACCACACTATACCTCAACACATCCCGGAAGATAGTACCCATCACGTAGATATTTTGAAATGAAGAGAAGTATTGCTATAATCCCATTTTACTACCCGCCGCTATTTTGAACAGAATATTCCCAGGATCCAAAGGAATTACTGCTGCGTGGACAGCTTTCAAAGTTTCAAAACCAATCAGAAATCAAAAAGAACGACCGACCTGTGCCTGAAGATCCCAGCCACAGCGCAAACAAATCCTCCACACTCGAAGACTGATACTGGTGGTGGTGGTGATGTTGTTGCTGCTGCATATAATTCGCATAATAATAGGGTGGTGGCGGTGGGGGTGGTTGTGGTGGGTGGTGGTGATAGCGATGCGACGGGGTTGGAATTGTCGGCACAGCAGGTGGGTAACTCTCTAATAACATGCGACTCCTGGAGGCTGCTTCTAATCCTAAACGTGGAGAACCAGCCGCTGCACGTCTGTGTATGTGACCTAGAACCCCTCCACGACCACTGACACTAACACTAGCACTAGAATCACTACTAACACCAGCATTCTCCAGCAGCAGCTGTTGCACTTGTAGTATATCCACATACTCTTCAGCACCGCCGGAAGTAACAATTTGATGTAGTGGAGTATTGTTATCAGCAGCACTGGGGCTACTAGCGCTACTGGTTGGGTCACGTGACTGTCGCTGCTGTCGACTTAGTGGCTGATAAGCAGGTGGATACCCGACAGGTAGTGACGTTTGGTTACCGTCTTCATTGTCTGCAATGTCAGTATTGCTCGTAGGAGAACTGTCTCGGCTTGTCCTTCTCATTGCTAATGTTAACATGATGTTTCATTAACACGCGATAATAATGACGACAAGAAACTTGTGGTGATAGTATCATCACAACTGTCACAATCACCAAATCCATCCCGTTCAGTGTCAAACTGCGGACTAGTGATCCATGGGTGTAGTGTGCGGTGATGAGGACATAGGAGAGGGGATAGGGGTTACGTGTGGTTGGTATGGTTGTTTGCCGGGATATGAATGGCTGCCATGGTGCATATATAGTAACTAACCCTCTGTCTGAATGTTGGCGCAAAAGAAGAAAAAGAGAATTCTGAGTGGGAGAAAGAGAGACAGAGATAGAGTAGACTGTATACTCACCGTTTTCGTCACAGAGTCCGCCAACGCTGTATCTAACGCCGTCACTACAACCTCTTCGTCTTCCTTGGTCTTCGGTACAAGCGCAGGCACCATCAGTTGGGCGATCATGTGCGTGACGTCATCGACAGCGTCACCCGTCGTCATAGAGCGAGAGCACAAAACAGGCCCGCCAACAAGTTTCCTCTACCCACTTTTACGTACCACGCAGAATCATTTTAGCAGCGGGACGCTGGAGGGAGGAGAGGGGAGATCCACGTTTCTGCTTCACTAGACTTATCCAGTCTTCCGTTACCGTGTATTAAGAGTATAGCTCTGTATTAAAACGAAGGGGCTGTAGTACTCTTACGCGTGCGAGGTGTTGACAAATCCTGACAAACAAATTAAATCTCTTTGCTTGGTTTTAGAGACAGATTATCGTACACTGAGATATGTTTTATATTTGCACCTCCTGAATGCTAAAAACGTTCCACTTTGTGAGTGTATTTCAATTCGGTACGTCACTTGAAAACACGCGATCAGGGGACCTCCCCCCCACTCGTCCGTCCACGTTGCGCAATCCGTACACCTTCTCACCACAGCGCTAGCAACATCTAGACTGGTAGGTACTCGCGAGATACCAGCGATTCCGAGCTCCCCTCCGCAAGACTCATCTCACATCCCTCCTTCTCCCTCCCACGAAAAACCGCTCCTATTTCCCCTCCCATTATCCATTCTTTTCTTAGCCACTTGATGCAACATCTTTTTTAACAAAAATCTATTCTCTCTCTCTCCCTCTTTTTCTCATGTCCATTCTTTCTCCTTCTCCACTCCTCTTTTGTAATCCTTTTTATTATTTATTTTTGTGCTCGTGACTTTCGTCTGTCTCACTCACACCCCACCCCTTCTTTCTCCGTCATTTAACAGTCATTCCTATACCTGCATGCGGAACAGGATCGTATTTTGGCGCGCTGCGTGTCACAAAAATGACGTCACCATTGTTATTCGAAAGTAACAGAACAGAATCGAAGCTAAATTGGCGTCTTGTGAACTGGAATTTATAATATGTGAGCGCTTATCGTAATTTGTCTGAAGGACTGGACACGTTTATGATGTGATACATCTGCGATCTCGATATCCGGATTAACATAATCATGGAGCTGAGCCCATCTGGAGGAACCGCCGATTCTACAGCTACTCAAGAATTTCCCAGCATTTTATTGACCCCGAAGGTTCATTACAGTGTTCACAAGAGCCCTACACTGGTCCCTATCCTCAGCTGGATCAATCCAATACATCCCATCCCATCCCATCCTGTTTCTCTAAGATCCATTTCAATATTGTCCACTCACCTACGTCTTGTTCTTCCTAGTGGTCTCTTTCCTTCCGGCTTTCCCACCAACATCCCATATGCATTCCTCTTCTCCCCTATTCGTGCTACATGTTCTGCCCCCCTCATCCTCCTTGACTTGATTATTCTAATTATACTTCGAGAAGAGTACAAGTTATGAAGCTCCTCATTATGCAGTTTATTCTAAGCTCTTTTTTACATTATTCATTCATTCATTCATCTGTAATCTGTCAAGACGACAGGTCCACAGTCTCTTCCAAAACAGTTCCTCCACTTGATGCTATCTAGAGCTTTCTCCTTCAAATGAAAATATCCTCTTCTCTCCCCAAGATCATCCAGCATATTCTTACGTCTTCTTCCTCGTTTTCTGGTCACTTCTATCCGCCCCTCTATCTTTCCTTCAATAACTTCTTTTAGAAGGCAGTTACCTCGTAAGATATGGCCAATCCAATAGCCTTCCATTTTCTTATTTCGTGTAGGATGTTCCTCTGCTCACTGACTCTAAATAACACTTCTTCATTTCTCACATAATCGGTCCAACTGATCTTCTCCATCCTTCTCCAACNTTGGTTGTCTCGAAATTTTCATTACTTTTGTTTTCTCCTCATTCATTTCCATGCCATAACACCTTCCAATTTCAATTAGTCTATCAATCATGCCCTGTAGCACAGTTTCTTCCTTAGCCATTAACACAAGTTCATCTGCATATTTCACAGTTTGTTTACATTATATATTTACTTAAATTCCTAATTACTAAAAGTAGTTCTATATGCTTTTAATTGCAAGCCTGGTTGTAATTTTAGTGAATTAATAAATTACGTGTGTTGTATCTTTCAGTACTGATCTCGCCTTTTTTATTCCTTCCTTTTTTGTTTAAGTTAACATATCGATATATATCGTTATTGATAACTCGTGCTTATCGAACAGCCCTAAGGATAATTTGTATACGATACCACGAGGAGCAGATATATCGACCATAAATATTATGCCTTTCTACTTGTATCAGTTCTCGTTGACTAGGTAGAGTTGATATCTGTAATAACATTTGCAATCGGAAGGCTAGTTTATATCGTCTGACCATGAAATAGTCTCGTAACAAACAAGCTAGTGTGGTATGACGCTAAGGGCCTACCAACTTTGCAGACGAAAAGGCCAAAGATAAATTTCGTCTCTGTGATTCCAGCAGTGCGGAAGTCTTCATCTTTCTTTTCATGTAATTCAGAATTGCAGAGTTTTGGGTATGCATTTACGTTTATTTTATCGAAATCATCCACGCTTTAGTAGCAGGAATTAGTGGAGTGGTTTATATATTCTTCCAGAATATCGTATATGATATGACAACGAACGGTTGTTGTTGAAACGACGTAATTTTTGAGGATGAACATTAAGGAAAAACCTTGTGTACAGAATTGTTGTTTTGGGATTTCTGGTAGACTTTCTATAATTTTTCACTATGAAACTAGTGTAGATATAAGATTCAAAAGGTGTAACCCGTACTGGAATGCAAAAAAAAAAAAATCACATGAGCTCTTTTCACCTCTGCATTCTGTATACATGTAGATGCTACAAACAGACGTCATGAACACGTCACTAAAGTAGACCCAGACATTCGAACATAATACCTCACTGATTTCAGCCCTAGATTTGTTACAGATTATTTTTATAAGATTGATGGTGTTTGATAACATGGTACGGTAAAAGGTAAAGCTATCCTTGTAACAGGCCGTGGAGGCCCATAGGGTTGTGAGACGCCGAGGCTCCCACAGATGACGGTGAGGTTGTCAGCTTTACGCACCGGTTGTCCTTTACCCCATGAAGATTCATGGTACTCATTTCTGTTAGAGGCTGAGTAGACCCCAGGGCCATAGTGTGGATGAAAGTATTAGATCAATTGAAAAATTCAATGACCTCGTCTGGAATCGAACCCGCGACCTTCTAGCTTGTAGCATAGGGCTTCAACCAACTACGCTGTCGCGTCTCCCCTTGAAAACAAAGTGGTGAGGAGAGTGTCTGTGTCCTGTGTGTTACTTTTTGATCTCTTTGCATAAAGAATTATTTGGTCAACTTGTTCTAGGCAAGCTGATTTTGTCAAGAGGCGAGCGGGTATTAAGTGAAATTATTTTGATCTAGCCGCCCGGCACACAAAAGGGCTCTTTGCAGAATGGAAGACGGTGTCGGGTTTTCGAGATATAACTCAGCTAATCTCCTACGAAAAAGTGGGGTCTATTGCTGAACGTCAGTAAGTCTAGGAGACGCTGGAACTAAACGACGACTATTGCCAAATGAATTCCATGTAGAACATTTCATTTCCAGAGTTAATAGTTGCTCAAAAGATTTCTGGGCGTTTTAAGGAATCTGAAATTTTATTCAAAAGACCACGCGTAGACCTTATCCTGTACCAATTAAATCCAATCCAGATCTTCACGACTATTATTAGGTTCATCTTAATATTATCTTTTCGTCCACGTGTAGGCCTCCCAACTGGTTTCTTCTCTTCACATTTTCCAGATAAATTTGCTTATTTCTTTGTACTTGAATTGGTATATAGGACTTCATAACGGAGATGGTAAGATCTGTGTAGTTTATTTACCATTGCTACATGCTTCACGCTGGTTTCTTACTTGGTTTATTCTTCGACCTTGATGGAGGCTAAATGTTCCTCCGAAACGTCGTTTGACTTTCAAGAGGCTGCACAGCTTTATATCACAGAAGATAAAATTCTTCATAATCACCGCTGTGAGAACCTCAAATCGTACATAAACCTATTTAACCCTTTAAATCCCAGTTGTTACTGTATGTACCACCAACTTTAGCACAATAAAACTCTGCATTTTGCCCACAAGGTATATTTGTGTGTCTCGTACACTGTTCACATTAAAGACTGATTTCTTTCCCTAAACAGCTTTAACCGGTTAGTCTTTGTAGCGGAGGCGTAATGTGTTTCCTGTGAGGTAAGGACTGAATTTGCCGGTCACGGTAGCCGAGCGGTCTAAGGCATGCACTGTCTTCGCTCGCTCGGAAGCCGGGATCGTGGGTTCGAATCCCACTCAGGGCATGGATGTTTGTGTGCGTTTTTCTGTGTTTGTGTACAGGTAGAAGCCTTGCTACGAGCTGATCACCCGCCCAAGGAGTCCTACCGTATGTGTAAGATCCAGAAAAACCGAAGTGAACGGAGTTCATGGAGGTAGGCCTAGGCCCACTGGGGCTGTAGTGCCAAGGAAAAAAAAAAGGACTGAATTTATATTATTTGGAAGTAATTCCATCTTTAAAGTGCTAATTTCCAATACACATATCTTGGTCTAATATCAGATCTTGAAGTTATAGAAGTGTATCAGAGCGGCCGGTTTGCGACGTACGTTTCTTAGAGACGGCTGTTGGAAGAGGAGACCGTTGTGTGAACAGATATAGAAATGGCGCAAAATTCTCATTTTTTTTCCTTTGTGGATCTTTCTTTATGCGAAAGAGCGTCAGTAAATAGGTCATAAATGGAAGTAAAAGAGCTGTAATTGACGTAATAAATTTACTATATATATCACTACGTAGCAGCAAAATCCAACTTATGACAGTCTGGGTAGTAGACGCGCATGCGCATGTTCAGAGACTGGTTTCAGTAGTCAAAGTGGCGGCATTACTTGAGGAGTATTCTACTGAAGAGCAGCGTTCTGCTGTGCGTTTTTCTTTTTCTTTCTTTCTTTCTTTCTTTCTTTCTTTCTTTCTTTTTTTTGTGGGGAAAAGAATTAAATACAGAGGATTTTTGTAAAAAAATGTTTCTTGTTTACGGTGGCGTTTGTCGCGTAAAACGATTCACGACTGAGCAGAGAAATTCTCTAAAGGACTTTCGAAAGTCGCAGATGATGCCCTACGAGACCCGGAAGTGGCTGAGACTTCTATACTACGGGTTTTGATGCACTGGTAAAGCGATGGGACAAGGGTATCAATGTTGGTAGAGGATGTGTTGAGAAACAAATGTTTCCTACATGTTCGAATATCACATGTTTTACGTTTTATATCCATTATATCCATCCTATTCACTGACACTCCCATCTAGTTCATTCGATGACGCTGTAAGTCAGTCAGTCCACATAGCGCCGAGTGACTGAATGATAACTGACTCTAAAATGTAGCGGTGGAGGACTAATTTAAGGCGCAGTTCTGGCATTAGACTTACTGAAGAGGACCACGAAAACCTCAGTCAGGACAGTCGGTGTCCCGTCCGAGATTCGAACCCAGGACCTACAGAACACAAGTGAAAGTTGTTATCATTTGGGTCAACTTGCTCGGAGCTTCTGAGTAAAAGAAACTACCTCAGGGTCTATCTCCCAGGTACCGATACTCAGCATCTTGCAAAATTTAAAACATGCACCCCCCCCCCACGGCCAACAGTTCACTGCTAATTTTCTCTTCTTGATAAGATTACAGTAGTTTTTTCTTATAAATTTAGCAGTCCATGATAAGGGCAGATAACGATAAGAGGAGGAAGTACATGTTACACGATGCAGTACTTCATATATACGAGCGTTTCATATCCTGTGGTCTGCAGGCCGCTGCTGATCTGCCTGTCTCTTTATTTTATACGGTTCCTTTAACGAGACTGCCAGTGTTGTAGCATGTACAGCCGTTGCTATGCAATAGGCAAATAAAAAGCGGTATTATGCAACACGTTTATAAGGAATGGCTCGGTAAACACGTTCCCACGGCAAAGAATACCCACGCAACAATAGAAGAATCCGTTTCTAAGCAACGGGTCGGTAAACACACAACAATAAGGGTATTGGAAACAGTGTCTGCATTCGGTCCGTGCAAAGTGGTTATAAAGAAGAATTCAGTGGAGAAGAGTCAGTTGAGTTCCGTGAGCAGTTAGTCGAGAGTTCAGCTCTGCGAAGATAAGTGAGAAGGGACGGCAGTTGCTGCAGAGGATTGTGTCTCCGGAGTTGGCAAGAAAGAAATTAGCGTATGCAAAGAAAACTTCATAGTGTGCTGCAGTGACAGTGAGACTGTTATAAATCCGTTGTCAGGATACGACTAGTGAACATTAAAAAGATTTAGCGTGCCCTAGCGGTTTGGATATTGTGTAGATAAGCGATAGCTCTGTATTACTTGTAATTACGAGTTGAGTGTATAAGGTGTCACTAAATCCAATCATCCGATCCAATATTCCTTACCGACCGAGATTACCCGGTTCCATGGGTAAGGCCGCTGACACGGGATGATCTTACGACTACCTGTAGGCATCTTACTTTCGGGAGCAGAAATATTGGGGGGGGGCTGTTGTGTGACGCAATAGTGCTTTACGCTCTTATCAAAAGATCTCGCCTTATCCTCCCCTAATTAAACATTCTTCTTCTCAAGAAATCTCACTTTCAATGAGGAAGGCAGTGTCAGAATTCATGTAAATGATACAGAAATCAGGAAGAAGCTCCAATTCTTCTCCTGGGACATGGCCTCAACCCCCTTCATTATCACAGTTTGCAGCAGCAGTTGATGAACCCCGCGTGGAGGCGAGGTCGAATAACTCCACCGTGGCCCTGCGAGCCACTGAAGGCGACGAAAAGGGAACCCGGTGCCTGGGGGTATAGCTGGTCCACTCTGTCACTGAGGAGACATAAATACAGAACCTGGTCCTCCAGGTTGGGAGCTGGACGCAAGGCTGACGACCTGGCCTTGAAAAAAATATTGTTGCGAAATCCAAAGAAGTGAAAACCGAATGCAACCTGGCAGAAATTTCTAAGGAAGGCTATGGCTGAAAGAGAGCTGTTTTACCAGTGATGATGAAATCAAAATATACGCCTATAATTTAAAGAAAATTGGGGGGGGGTCATGACATAGCTCAGGCCGTTAGACGTCGATTTCTCACCGCAGCAGCAAGGGTGCGATCCCAGGTTAGGTCATATGGGATTTGTGGTGAACAAAGTGGCTCTGAGGGGAGTTGCCTTCAAGTTCTCTGGTGTTCTCTGCCAGTTCTTATTGAACCAGTTACTCCACATTCATTAACCATCGTACCATACATGCTGTATAGTCTGGGTACTGACTGCCTCGCTTAAATAACCAATTTAAAGAGAAATTCAGAATGAGGTTTTACAATCTCAATACTTGTGGCTGCGGGATAGCCTGGCTGAAGTCTTGAACAATTTCCTTGGCAAATTTGATTGCCCGCCGTAACATAGTTGGTTAAGGCACTGTGATAGAAGCCGGAAGGTCGCGGTTTCGATTCCCGATGAGGTATCTCGATTTTTTCTACTTACACAATCCTTCCAAGCGCACTATGGACCTTGGGGTCGACTCAGCCTCTAACAGAAATGAGTACCAGGAATCTTCCCGGGGGTGGGGGGTAAACGGCGGCCGGCGCGTAAGACTGACAACTTTACCGCCATCTGTGAACCTATTATCTAGAAAATGTTGGAGCCTCGACGTCTCACACCCCTATGGGCCTCCACGCCCTGTTACAGGGACAGTTTTACCTTTATCTTTTATTACATTGCTCTTTATTAGGTTCGCTGAAGAAAATTGGAAACAAGAAAAAGGATAGCTACATTTTTGTGTAGACAATATAGTATTTCTTATTTCTACTATTAGACCTATTAACTTGTAAACTTGGCCTCCAGTAGTTTCTCCCGATGTAATTTGATCTCGGAACCCGCTCCGCCATCGCAACATTTTCGCTGAACCCATGATAAAATTCTTAATTCCTGATGATAAAGAAACGCATCTAAGTCTTCTTGAAAAACGTCACTTATTGCTATTGGACTTTAATCAAAATTGGATTGTGTCGATAAGGTAAAACTATCGGCACGAAATATAAATACAATCTACGTGCAGAATGCAGAATTTTAGTATGTTAAAACATATGGTATATATAAAAACCAAGGGGGCTTTAAAAGGTTGATCTAAGCCATTCGCCGGTTCTCAAATTATTACATGCGGAAGGATGTGGTAAATGTTGTAGGAGGGTTTCTACGACTTTTCTTTTGGAATGCACCAATAACATTAGTGCATATTGGACATTATTTGCACTGTTGTCGGTAAGAAAGCGCTCATCATGTAACTGATATGATGTTTTTATTAATATTGTGACAATATTTCGTGTGTCTCAATTCGGAAGAATTTTCTTATTCTATTGGATACAGAATGCAATACTAGAGGAATGTTATAACATTTATCCCAGCCTCGAAATGAACCTCCTACTGCTCATCTTCATTTGTGCCCTAAACGAGGCGAATTCTATAACAGACTTCAAATAATAAAAAAAAAAAGTAAGGAAGGTTAGGGCGTGGAACTGAAATAAACGCATTTTCTGGTTCCAACATTATATAGTAGCATGTAGACCCGTTGTTGGATAACGGTCGCGAAACAACGCCCGTTGCTGGGACAGCACGGGTTTATGCAACCTGTTGCTAGGTGACGCGAACATATTCCAGCTGCAACGGGTATGCATAGGACAACGAACGGCGTTGTCTGCGCGGTCCGTGCCAAGGAGATATAAGGAAGACAACTGGGGCAACCAAGTCAGTTCTGTACGGGAGTCTGTGAAGATAATACTTTATGTGTGTGCCGTGGGTACAGTGATATTTGCAGAGTGTAACTTAGTGAGGCCGATCACAGTGGCTGTACGGTCTAAGGCATGAACTCTCTTTGCTCGCTCGAGCGCTGGGATCGTGGGTTCGAACCCCACTCAGACAATGATGTCTATGTATGCGTTTGTTCTGTGTGCGACGGGCTGATATCTCGTCCAAGGAGTCCTACCGTCTGTGTAAGAAAGATTACGAAACTGAAGAAGAGGTCAGGCTATGGCGCGGCCTGGCTATCAGGCGTAGAATTCCCACGGCCGAATTTAGGAGTTGAGTACACCCAGTGAGTGGTGTACACGCTGGTTGAGGTAGAACTAATTCTGCTCGTACGTAGATCTGCCCACAGTAGTCTCTATGTCGTCGCCTATCGCCTCTTGAAAAATGCTCTTTGAAGTACGCCATAAAATCTTTGTTGTGTATTTTTCTCAGTTGATGTTATGATTCGGTTGTGAGCAAGCGAACGTTGTACACGGTAATATGGTATATATTTTTTCTTTCACAGAAGTAGGTTTCATGAATATTCAATTCTAGGAATATGTTTAGAATATAGATAAATTTAAGTTTCGTGCGGGGTACGATATTTATTTAACGGATGCTAACCGAATTTAAATTCTCTCAAAAACGTTCTATGTAGGTTGTCATTACCAAATTTTATCAAAACCCAGCTAGTAGTTTCGGAGGTACAAGAAAGGAAGAACTGATCAACGCGACGTGCCCATTTTCCATTCATTATGTACTGAGCTATGAGCACATAAATAGTAAAATTGTCCCTGTGCTTAATTAATTAAGCACCACGCCTTGAAGACGTATGGAGGAGTGGAAGTATAGCTCCACCATTCTTCATATCGACAGTAGATGGAAGTGAGTCGTTAACTTTACTCTCCGGCTGCTTTACCCCCGGTGCCAGTTGGGTATGAGGCTGGGTGGATCCTAAGTGTCTACCTGTACGATGTGGACAAGAGAAAAACTCTTGCTCCTGTCGAGAATCGAACACCGGCCGTCCAGCCCGTAACTCTTCAGCGACTGAGCTACCCCGGCTTCAGCTAAGGATACATAAATAACGGAATATTCTATAGGTCTATTTGTGCTTTTGCTGCACGTGAACGCATGAAGGAATTAAAGTGCGTAATCCGTTCGGTTCTGTGAAGGTTCAGTTCAGCCTGGGATGCTTGCTAAAAGCACCGTGAAGTGAACTACAGTAGAGTGAGGCATGCTTCAGGAAACACTGGCTGTCTGCTTGTGCGTTGCGAGGTGGTCTGTATCACCGGAAGTTATGTAAATCATAGCGGATATGCCATCTCACAGAGTCATTATTTCTGAATCACACAGTCCTGCAAGAGCTGGGTCATGCCGAAATATGTCAAGGTCGGCGCCGAGTGAGTACTGCAAGTCGTCCGCCGGACGTTTATCGTGAATAGTGAGGTATGCTGTTTCTGTGAAAGTGTTCCGCAACCCGGCTGATTCGTTAGCTGTGGTTAGCAGACCTGGCACGCACTCGACTCTCAAACGAAGTGATGAATTCCTGTGGGAAGCGATTGATTAATCTTGCCAAGCTGTTGGTACAGCGACTGGCTACAGGCTGGACGGCCGAGGGCCGGTAAGGGCTAGATCTCCTCTGCACTTCGCCGAGAGCTGGTCACGGTAGCCGAGCGGTCTAAACAGTGTTTCTCAACGGCCGGGCCCTCATCTTAGAGAAGAAACAGTTTACCGGGCCGCGATTTGACAAAGTTTGAGAACCACTGGTCTAAGGCAAGTACTCTCTTCGCCCGCTCGGAAGCCGGGATCTTGGGTTCGAATCCCACGCAAGGCATGAATGTTTGATATGTGTTTAGTCTGTGTTTGTGTTGTCTTGTGTTTAGGTAGAGGCCTTGCGACGAGCTGATCACTCGTCCAAGGAGTCCTACCGTCTGTAAAATGATCATGAAACTGACCAGAGCCCAAGGGGCTGTAGAGCCAATGACAAAAAATACTTCGTCGAGAACGGCTCTGGAGCCCACGCAGCCTCCTATCCAGTGGGTACCGGGGGCTCTTTCCAAGGAGTAAAGCGGCAGGGGTGTGAAGCCGAACACTCATCTCCAACTATTACCGAGGTCAAGAATGGTGGAACTATACCACCACTTCCCCATATATCGCCGTGATATAATGTTTAATTAATTAAGTTGGTTATACCGCGACGTAGCGGTTCAGATGGTAGAGCTCCAGCTTTGTGTTCGAGGACCCGGGTTCCAATCTCGGCTCAGAAACCAGTTTTCCTCAGTTCTTGCAGGTAATTTCTGGGGTGGTACCTCAAATTAGATCCTAACTGCTATTTTTCACATTTTTGCAATTCATTATTATTCGTTACCGCGGGAACGGTTTGTTTCCAACAAAGGGTTTCATAACTTAATAGAGATATGGAACTAATCCGTTAACATAAATATAAGCATAAAAGCGTATACAACTATAATTTTATATCTTGTTCTGTACAGGGTGTCCCAAGAAGAAAAGTCAGTATTCTGGGAGGTCATAGTACTGGTCATTCTAAGCAAAAAAGTGTACATATACATGTGTCCTATTCCGAACGGTTTCCGAGATAAGAGCTATTTCACTGTACAGTACACTGTACACTGTACAAACGAGCAGCACGCCATGTCCTCTCATGAGTTGCACCGAGATAGAGCTATTTCACTGTACAGTGCACTGTACACTGTACAAACGAGCAGCACGCCATGTCCTCTCATGAGTTGCACCGAGATAGAGCTATTTCACTGTACAGTGCACTGTACACTGTACAAACGAGCAGCACGCCATGTCCTCACACGAGTTGCACCGAGATAGAGCTATTTCACTGTACAGTACACTGTACTGTAGTACTGTAGTGAAATATCTCTACCTCAGAAACTGTTCGGAATAGGACACATGTACATATACACAGCTTTTGCTTAGAATGATCGATACTGTGACCTCCCAGAATATTGACGTTTCCTCCTGGGGAGGAGCCGGGATAGCGACTGACTACGAGCTAGACGGCCGAGGGCTCGGAGTTCGAGTCCCGGTAGGTTCAATAATTTCTTCTTCTTCTTCAAGTCGTCCAGACCGGCTCTGGGGTCCAACCAATCTCCTATCCATTGGGTACCGGGGGTTATTTCCCCGGGAGTAAAGCGGCTGGGGCGTGAAGCTGACAACTCACCTTCAAAATCCACGCCCCCAAACGTCTTCATGGCATGCTTAATTAGTTAATCGACATGGAAGGAGGCTTTTTGTGACCGAATTTGAGGTACTATCCCGTCATTTGCCTGGATGGACTGAGCAAAATCACTAAAAGCCTCATCTCCAGAACACGAGTGTAGAGCATTATCGCTATCCTGCTTGATATGCACACAGATGTGTCTTGATGATGCTGTGACAGGGAAAGAAGAACGAGAGAAGTGGCCGTGGCGGATAATAAAGTACTACTGCTCCAGCATTTGTTTCGAGTGATAGAAAGAGACTACGAAAGACCTGGAACTGCCGAGTACAAGGTACGAGCGCTCAGCTACTCAACCGCGAAGTGTGGTGTGAAGGTCGAATATGTCCTTTCATTTTGGCCGCTAGCATTCTAGTTCAGATAATTCGTCAACAAGTTTCCGTCACCGTGCAGAAGTTACGTTGATAAACTTGACGTTAATTACTTCTATTTATATGTTTCTTGGAAAAATGAAATACGGCCAAATAAAGTAAGAGCACAGTCAACTGTTTGACATAATTCCTATATGCTATAGTAAATTTCAAGTGAAGAAGAGGAACTTAGGGGATGTGCATTTCCGAATTACAGGGTGTTTACGTATAGACCCGTTGCTAAGCAACGACTTCGAAACAAACAACAAGTATAGCCGTTGCTATGTAATAGGCAAATAAACAAACAGCCGTTTCTTAGCAACAGCTCCGTAAACACGTTCCATCGGAAATGAAGACGCACGCAACAATAGAACGGTGTTTTAGATGTGGTCCGCGCCGAGGAGTTATAAAGAAGACAATTGAAGATATTTATTATCTTTAACAGTTACGGTCTTCTTTTTGTGGGGCGCCCTCTCTGACGAGACGACGGGTCTGTCTTTTGTATGTGCTGCTGGCCCTTGCCAGTGCAGTCTTTCTAGGGTCTGTGTCCCTTGGGACTCGAGACCATATTTTACTGTCTCAGATTTGAGACTTCCCTTTTCGTCACCTCTCACGACTCGCAATGTCACTTGGACTTGAGTTGTCACTTAGTTGAGCGCGGTAAGGGAGGCTAAGAGGAGATGATGCGTGAAGCTGAAGAGTCTCCACTGTTAGAAGCCGTTGCCAGGGAACGGCTAGTGAAGACATTGCAGACTGGAATAGACTTAGTGTGTAGTGATTTGTAAAGTGTGGAATTCAGCGATATCGCTGTAATTACTTGTAGTTCCGTGTGGTGTATATAAGGGGTCAGTAAATCAAATATCCAATCCATACCCTGTCTAGTCACCCAAAAATCGTGACAATATGTTAAAGATATTAGATATACTTTCGATCTTCCTAGACCTGGCCGTTATCAGCAGAGTGGGCACTGGATTTTGTCGTGTCCACTGTCTGAGGTAAGGACTGTATTGATGCTGCCCGGGTTCAATCCCAGGTGAAGTAATGTGGGATTTGTGGTGGACAAAGTGGCGCTGGATGCACGTTTCCTCAAAGTATTTCGGTTTCCCCCACCAAATCTCATTCCACCGACTGTTCCACACTCATCGTCTATCATCCGGGGCTGATACAATAGGCCAGTTAGTGACCGACGTGCCAAGTGGACTCAGTTCTCAGCCCACCTAAAGAAATTTAAAAAAGAACACTACAGTGAGTCGTCGTCTCTCAGTGCAGCTGCCACCACATTCCCGCTAATTTCTGCCATACTTCCTCACGCGCAAGTCAGAGAATCACAAAATGGAAACTGTCTATTAGGGGCCCATAATTTAGGTCGTGAAGGGGGTGCAGTTGCAGCACGGCGATCTTCTGGAACGAGTTTTGCAGATGTTTGATAAATGCTGGGGGCACACGGTAGCGTAGTTCATTGACACATTATGCTACAATCCGGAAGGTCGCGGGTTAAATTCCCGATGAGATCACTGGATTATTTTCAATTGACTTAATCCTTCCAGCTGCATTATGGTCCTGGGGGTAAAGGTCGGCCGGCGCGTAAGCCTGATAACCTTACCGCCATCTGTGAGCCGATTGTCTAGAAAATGTGAGAGCCTCGACGTCTCACAACCTTATGGGATTTCACGGCCTGTTAAAGGGATAGCTTTACCTTACCTTTATTTTATAAATGCTGTAATTTCTCTGAATTATTAATATCTTATGTAAATATGAGCTATGTAGTGTGGTAAATATGTAAGTTGGAGCTCAAATGGGGATGATATTCATGCGGAAGGGGGGTTGATTCCATGCATGTCGTGACGCTGCTTTAGTAACCCTCGGTGTGCGTGACTCAGACAGGTAACTTCTGAGGTTTTAAATATTTTATAGAACCCGGATAGCATGCCCCCCCCCCCACCTTTTCTCCAAGGACTTTCAAACATCAGGGCATAACATTTTTGTAGGGAAACTTTAGAACTCCAAGTTAAAATGTTAACACCGTTCTTACGTAAGTATTACTGTTTATTAGCCTAGTTCCGCCTGTGTCCCACCGCCGTGGCCCGTGTTCGATCTCAGGTCAAGGCATTTTGCATTTGTAGCAGATGAGGTGGCAGTGGGATGGGATTTCTCCGGCTACTTCGGTGTCCCCTGCCAGTGAAACTGCTGCGCAATCATTAATCATCGTGTCATCGATGTTATGTAGTCTGGATACTGACAGCGTTGTTAACTAACAAACTTAGCCATTAGTCAACTTTCCGAATGTTACAAGTCAAGATACGTTTATGGCACGTTTTCCTGTCGACTCTTCGACCAACCGACGTCAACACAACGAATTCGTAATAAATCAATATATTGAATTAATATTTGTTTGTCATATAAGTTTGGTACATGTTTCGATCCAGCTGGATCATCATCAGGAAAATACGCTTGTATTTAACCGCATTCCTAATGTGGAACTATATTTTTTCCCACCTGCTCTACGGCCTCCTCGGGCCGTGGCCTCTGATTTTCAGTTTCATGATCATTTTACAGACGGTAGGACTCCTTGGATGAGTGGTGAGCTCGTCTCAAGGCCACTACCTAGATACAGGATAACACAAACACAGAATGAATACACACACACCAAACATACATGCCTCGAGTGAGATTCGAACCCACGATCCAAGCGTCCGAGCGAGTGAAGACAGTTTATGCTTTAGACCGCTCGCCTACCGTGACCAGAAAATTCGTAATAAAGAAACAATATATTGTATTAACATTTGTTTATAATATACGTTTTCTACATGTTTCGATCCAACTGGATCATCATCAGGAAAATATTAATGAAATATACTCTTGTATTGAACTGTATTGCTAATGTGGATCTATATTAGTGGTCATAAATATAAATTTCATTCCAATTTTTATTGCAAATTTGAATGGTAGTCATAAAATGTAAAATGTAATTCAGCAGTTAAAAAGTTAAATGTTAAAATTGAATTAAATTTTTTGGCGGTCTATGATGATGATTGTGGGGAGGAAAAGTTTTCTAAGAATCTCCGTCGTTTTTAAATATGTGCACCTGAAAATAGATTATTCTTACTTACTTACTTACTTACTTACTTACTCACTCACTCACTCATGGAGCTGGGCCCTTCTGGAGGAGCCGCCAATTCTGCAGCTACTCAAGAATTTCCCAGCATTTTATGAAACCCGAAGGTTCATTACCGTGTTCACAAGAGCCCTCCACTGGTCCCTATCCTGAGCCAGATCTATCCAATCCATACCATCTCATCCTATCTCCCTAAGATCCATTTTAATATTGTCCACCCACCTAAGTGTTGGTCTTCCCAGTGGTCTCTTTCCTTCTGGCTTTCCCACCAATATCTTATATGCATTCGTCTCCCCCATTCGTGCTACATGACCTGCCCACCTCATCCTCCTTGACTTGATCATTTTAATTATGCTTGGAGAAGAGTACAATCTATGAAGCTCCTCGAAAATAGATTATACATGTTCTAATACATAATATAATTTCTGAGTGACGTACTGTCGTATAGGTCGGTCACGGTAGCCGATCCGTCTGAGTCATGTACTGTCTTCGCTCGCTCGGAAACCGGAATCGCGGGTTCGAAACCAACATAAGGCATGGATGTTTGGTATATGTGTTTATTCTGTGTTTGTGTTGTACTGTGTTTAGGTAGAGGCCTTGCGACGGGCTCATCACTCGTCCAAGGAGTCTGTAGGATGATCATCTTACTAAAAATCAGAGGTCAGGGCCCAAGGAGTCTGTAGGATGATCATGTTACTGAAAATCAGAGGTCAGGGCCCAAGGAGGCTGTAAGATGATCATGTTACTGAAAATCAGAGGTCAGGGCCAATGGAGTCTGTAGGATGATCATGCTACTGAAAATCAGAAGTCAGGGCCCAAGGGGGCTGTAGGATGATCATGTTACTGAAAATCAGAGGTCAGGGCCCAAGGGGGCTGTAGAGCCAATAAAAATATAGTCATATAATGTATAGTGTTTGCTTACATATTATGTGGTGGTTTTCCGCGTGTAAGTTGTGTGTATTCTGTCTTCTTGTTTGATGCCATGAGTAACGGCGGTAAATTTTTTCTGTAATGATATTGTCACGTGTACTGTGTTTGCGTGACTGATAATAATGTGTTCCTGATTAGATGGATAGATTTATCACAATTGTAATCACAAATAATTATAAAAATCTAAAGATTACTGTAACTATAACACATAAAATGAAGTGTTCAACGTCTGGTTTGCTAGGTAACGAATCATCTCTGGTTAACACTTCAATTACTGAACTCTCTTGAACAATGTCTCTCTGTTGAATGAAAATGAAAAAAAGTCAGAGTCACATTGCGACTGACGGTAAATCAGTCAGCAAGTCTTGGTGTCGAGCCCAAACTGGGGCTTATGACCAGTTATTTATTACCGTTTGACAGTTACGGTCTTGTTTTTGTGGGGCGCCCTCTCAAGAGTCTCCATGGCTTCTTATATAGGCTAGCTCATATCCATGGAAATTCCTTTGTCACGAATCCGTTGTCATGAAAACGTGGTTATTGAATCGTTCTCTACTAAGCAACCGAAGTTCTATTGTTGTCTGCGTTGAGAATGTGTTTACCTAGCAACGGGGTTTTCTGGCTCCATAGCTTAATGCTTTGAGCAGACCCGTCGTGTTATTTGTTATTTCTTATGGTTTTGATTTCTTTTACTTACGTATTCGTATATTGTATTGTATGGATCTCAGTGAGATAGGATGGTATGGTATGGATTGGATTGATCTGGCTCAGGATAGGGACCGCTGGAGGGCTCTTGTGAACACGGTAATGAACCTTCGGGTTCCATAAAATGCTGGGAAGTTCTTGTGTAGCTGCACAACTGGCAGCTTCTGAAGAAGGACTCAGCTCCATGAGTGATTGAGTGATGTATTGTATTCCGTACGGGGTAGCACGTCTTCTTTCAGATAGCGGATGTTCCCCTTTTGCGGTTCTGTTTACTGTGTACTGTATAATTAAACAGACTACGAGGAACGTTTGATTAAAGACCGCCAGATTTTTGTATTTCTGAATTTTCTGTCATCAATGTAAAAAATAGCGATCGTCCGAATTTATATACCATTTTGAAAGGAGACCTCTGAGCAAAATTAGGCAGAAAGTTTCCCGCCCAAGTAGTTTCCAATGCCTCCGGTAGATGGGGAAGTTATCGGGTACTACTGCCAGAAGAGGGCCGACCTCGCTGGCAGAAAGGGGAGACAGCGAGCACTAGTGCCGGTAGGGTATGGCGACAGTAGAAATTAAAGGGGGACGTACAACAGACTACTAGTCGCGGTGCATGGGGAAACCCACCCCCTATAATACTGAATACTGAATAGTGACGGGCCACGGGTACAACGACAGGGGTTCCATTCACGGCAGGGCTGAGAGATTTTTCTTCACAGCGTCGAAATCGGCTCTGAGGTTCATCCAGCATCCTATAGGTGGATACCTAGGACTCCTTCCCCATGGACAAAGCTGGCCACTAACTTCCATCAAGTGCCGAGGTCAAGAATGGAGGAGCTATAACTCCTCAACCCCATACACCTTCATGGCTTGGTGCTTAATCACAGGATCAAATTTACTGTTACCTCTTTTTACTAACCATTCGAATCACGAAATTAATTTAAATTATATTTAAAATTTGAGCTTATACCTCATAGAGGACACTGAATTTTCGCTAGAAATAGTGGCTATATATTATGTGTTCGTAAATAATAGTGATATATAAACAGATTCATGGGGAATGCATACACTCTGAGCAGGATGTAGAGTTATTGAATATTAAAGCATGTGACGGGTATACTAATTCTTAGTAAAAATCGATAAAGATTAACGAAGCTTCCTATACAGAGTGGTTGTCTCTGGGATATCCAAATATTTCTCAATAATTTTTCAATTTCTGTGTGGTTCCCTATGAAAATTGGCATGTACTTACTTTACACTGAGTCAAACGCTTGTTTGGAGGTAGCGTCTCGAAGTCACGGGTACAGCTCACCTCGTTGAGGGGTGTGATGGTGCTGCTTTGATAGACGTAAGCTTAGTCCATGCCAGTTTTCATAGGGAAACATATAAAAATTAAAAAGTTATAGAGGAATGTACATCTGGAAAGTTTCGAAATGTGGTGTTGGAGAAGGATGGAGAAGATCAGTTGGACCGATTATGTGAGAAATGAAGAAGTGTTAATTAGAGTCAGTGAGCAGAGGAATATCCTACACGAAATAAAGAAAACGGAAGGCTAATTGGATTGGTCATGTGTTACGCAGAAACTGCCTTCTAAAAGAAGTTATCGAAGGAAAGATAGAGGGGCGGATAGAAGTGACAAGAAGACGTAAGAAGATGCTGGATGACCTTGGGGACAGAAGAGGATACTGCCATTTGAAGGAGAAAGCTCTAGATCGCATTAAGTGGAGGAACTGTTTTTGAAGAGACTGTGGACCTGTCGTCTTGACAGATTACTGATGATGATGATAAGAGGAATGTTTGGGTTTCCTAGCGAGAGAACCACACTGCAGCTCGACTACCTAATAAACGATGCATATGAGTAGTTTATGGATAATTTTACTCCAAATGTGACTTAATAAAAGGATTCTTCTCCCATTCCGACGTGTCTGAAGTTGATTGGTATTTCTTATTCTTGTGGCATAATGTTTCATGAATACACACTAAATTGGATTGTTCGATCTGTGTTATATTCGCTTTTTATAGCCATTTTTTCACCGACTGCAATGGGCTAATCAATATTCTTGGAGCGCCACTAACCGACCTACCAGTTAGGGTAAATCTTCCAATGTTATGATGGTAAAAGTTATCCCTGTAACAGTCCATGGTGGCTCATAGGGTTGTGAGGCGTTGAGGGTCCCACATTATCTAGACAATCGGCTCAGAGATGGCGGAAAGGTTGTCAGCCTTACGTGCCAGCCCCACTTTACCCCCAGGAAGATTCCTGGTACTCATTTCTGTTATAAGCTCAGTCGACCCCAGGCCCATTGTGCGGCTGGAAGGATTAGGTCAATTTAAAAAGAAATGCCTCATCGGGACTCGAACACGTTACCTTCCGGCTAGTAGCATAGTGTCTCAACCAACTACGTCACCGCATACCCCCATGATATTTGATGGTACTAACTAAATTCGTCAAGAAATCAGGTATGCGCTCCACAGTTAGTTCTAACATTTCTCAATAGATGGCCCCGTTATGGAGGCATTACTCCGCGTCACGAAGTCGTGTAAGTTTACACTACATAAACTGTTTCTGTGTGTGAACTCGTGAGCTGCAGAGTCGCTGAAAGGATTGGTCACCTGAAAGTAAACCTCACCTCTTACTTATCCTAATAAATATTATGTCGCGCTGAAAAATAATCAGAACCTGTAACGAAATGTGTGGACAGTTACGAGTAAAATGTGGAAAGATAGAGTTCTATATGGTTTGAAATTCTAAGAGCAGTGGTTATGAAGATTTCTGTTTTCTGTGATATACGAGTACAGTAGCGTCATCTACTCTGTTGAAAGTCAACCAAATTTTCAGGGGAACATGTCGACTCGGAGACTCTGCATTCCGCCTTCTTTCAGACTAGTTTCTTGCTTGGCTAATTCTTCGTTCCTGAAGATAGAGGTGACGTACTCCTCCGAAACGTCGGCTAACTTTCAAAGGCGTTATATCCCAGAAGATAGAACTCTTCAGACAGGAGGAGGCGACGAAAAGGGAAGTCGCAAATTTGAGACAGTATAATATGGTTGAGAGTACCAAGGGTCTCGGACCCGAGAAAGACTGTGCTGGCAAGGACCAGCAGCATATACAAAAGACAGACCCGTCCTCTCGTCAGAGAGGGCGCCCACAAAAAAAAAACAAGACCGTAACTGTCAAACAGTAAAAAAATCTGATCGCAAGCCCCAGGTGGGTGCTTTATACAAAGATAGACAGGCCGACTGACCGTCGGTCATAAAATGATACTTAGACTCAAGACTTTTCAGACAGCTATCTATTCAAACATGAAATTCTGGGGGGGGGGAACTAGTCGCCTACTTTCATTTGATACGACACGGGCCCCAGAGTAAACGTCACGTCCAACAATTCCTATATTTTTGCCTATGTATTTATTACTACGGTAATATTTTTACCTAGCCGTTGCCTAGCAGCGATAGCGGGATATACATACAGCCACACAGACTGATGAAAGGAATTTATGAAGTACGACTTTGAGATGGCGGCTCAGGTGCCATGACATACGTACCAAATTTAATCAAGATTGGTTCAGACATTCAAACATTGATGGGGGAAGGGGATGCACAGACAGCATGGTGATATCATAAGCCTACTTTTATTTTTTACGACTTTGAGATGGCGGCTCAGGTGCCATGATATACGTACCAAATTTAATCAAGATTGGTTCAGACATTCAAACACTGATGGGTGGAATAGATGCACAGATAGCATGGTGAATCATAAGCCTACTTTTATTTTTTTCAAAATAAGGAAAGTAGGCTAAAAATTATACGAGTACCTTCAGCTCTTTATGCGGTATGTATTTTGTTGACTGTACCAGTGGCGTTTCGTTAGAATCTGTGCATCTCTGTGAGAAGCCGTGCTCCGTTAGTTCGTGACGTCACGACTTGTTGCTCGAGCAGACGGGAATTAAGATTTAAAACTCAGTTGTATTGCACCCAGTGCCATGTTGCATTTCTTCGTACTGAAAGTAGGACCGCTAGCAACACCCGAGACGATTCGATCTTCAGCGATTCCTAATTAATTTATGTTCCGGTCAGCAGAAACTCCATGCGTTTTATGTTCAGAATTAACCGTTGTCGTTAGGAAAACCTGAAAGAAAGAGATATGTGGGAAGAACTAAATATAGATGGGAATATAATATCACCTATATGAATATGACTGTAGCCGGAGTTTGGATCGGTATTTGGATTTATTGAACACTTACAGATCGTAACTACAAATAACTATAGCGCTGTCGTTAATGCACACAATCTACAATTCACTGCAGCAAACACTAAGTCTTCTTAGTCTACTGTATCTTCACCGGTTGTCGCCTGGTCGCAGCTGTTCTTCCTTATATAGCCTCGGTATGGACCGCACAGAAAACACCGCCTCCAACAGTTCCTCCATTGTTGCGTACGCGCCTGTTGCGGTCATTACCTACCCCTGTAGTATAGCTGCTTATTTCGTGGTCGTTACCTAGCAACGGGTCTACATGCCACAGTATTAAAATTGATCTTAGAGAAATAGGATGGGGTAAGGTAAAAAAAATGTGATGTCCCCAATTCTTTTACCCTTCGAACTAGATGGAGGTGAGTGGTCAGCTTCACGCCCCAGTCGCTTTAATTGCGTTGAAATCGCTTCCCCCCCCCCCACCTACTGGTCAGGACGCTGGGTGGGCCCAGGAGCCAATCTGAATGTTATGTAGAAGAAAACTCTTGTCTCTGCCAGTAATCGAATCTGGGCCGTCCAGCCCATCGCTCTAACGACTGTGGGCTGAAATTGTCTGGCTCTGGGTTAACGTTTAATAATTTACAATTTTAATAATACAAGGGCCGGTCACGGTAGCCGAGCGGTCTAAGGCATGCACTGTCTTCGCTCGCTCGGAAACCGAGATCGTGGGTTCGAATCCCACTCAGGGCATGGATGTTTGTGTGCGTTTTTCTGTGTTTGTCTACAGGTAGAGGCCTTGCGACGAGCTGATCACTCGCCCAAGCAGTCCTACCGTATGTGTAAGATCTAGAAAAACCGAAGTGAACGGAGAAGTTCATGGAGGTAGGCCTAGGCCCACTGGGGCTGTAGTGCCAAGGAAAAAAAAAGAATACAAGATGGTGCTGTTTTAATATAACGCGATGTGAAACAATTCGAAACACGGTTCTCATCAGGAATATTAAGACGATTGACGCTTCAGCTAGTGAGTGTTCAGATTCGACGCTGTCCGGCGCATTGGCAGTCCACTCTCAGGCTGGGGCCACACGAAATGACAAAATGCGTCCGTTTTAACGAACGTCGTGACGTCCGTTGTAGAAATAAACAAGAGAGGCGAATGCTACGCTTTCTTCTGGCTCCATTGCAGACAAAAAACTACACACCGCATTCTGCAACTGTGTGGCGTCCTCAGCAACAGCCGTCATAAAGTACGTTCGTTGCAACAGACGTACTTCGTGCGCTCGTTTGGTCCCAGCCTTCAGCGAGGAAGGTAAACGAAGTCAGGGAGTGTAGACTGTGTTGTGCGTCGTTGTTCTGCAATAACGAGGACGTTACAGCCTAAATATCAGTTAAACGTGCCATTTACGAACTTGTTCTCTTTCATTTTCGAAATATCTTCACTCCTGACTTGTGTTCGCGTGTGTAAAACGTAAGGAGTGTCTCCAAGAAATTTGTATTAGTAGTTTCGTTTCCCTGAAGGGGCGGTTCTCATTGCAACTGCATAATTCGCTACCGAGTCTAGCTTCAGTGTTCTCTTGTAACAGTGAATTGCAGTGACAAACGTTTGGTTATCGTTAGCGTTTCACATTGAGGGCACGCGGTAGCTACAAGCCGGAAGGTCGCGGGTTCGATTGACGATGAGTGAGGTCAATGGATTTTTCAAGTGACCTAATTCTTCCAGCCGCACTATGGCCCCGGAGTCGACTCAACCTCTAACAGAAATGAGTGGTTTCAGTCTTTAGCCACATGCTCACGCTGGATCCTCGCTCCCGGATTTTTCTACCCTGAAGATGGAGGCGATACCTTCGTTCACACAATCTCTACACGGCGCCACATCCTAGAAGACGACATTCTTCATAATCACCGCCGTGAAAATCTTATATCTTACAACAATGCTAGTGTATTTTTCCATTTCTCAAATATCCCTTAAAATCGTTAAACTTTACTAATTGCATCCCTGTCAAGGAATTACAATATAAACCAAAGCAGAACATTGTGTTTAGACCTCTGTTTTATTGTATACTTACAGACATGTCTGTGAGGAAGGAATTTTCGGGATGCCGAGCATTAGCTGTTATCAGCTGTTGTGTTTGCACAAGGACTACAAACATTATTTTTGCCACGAATTTCCTTACTGGATTATTCGTGTTCAAACAGTTAACGTGTATAATTAAGGACTCCATTTCAGCCATTGGAATGTTTGTATTAGCCTTACTGCAACACGCATAGCGCTCGCCCGAAACACAATTCTTCACACCCTTTCATTGGGAAGCCTCTTAAAATTCCCTGTCCTTAGTTAATTAAGCACCACGGCATGAAGATATAACAGGGACTGGAGCTATAGCTCCACAATTCTTGACATCGGTACCAGTTGGAGGTGAGTTGTTAGTTTCACACTCCGGCAGCTTTGCTCCCGGGGAAAGGGTCCCCCTGTTCTCATTGGATAGCCAGTCTGAACGCTGAGGACTAGAGAAGAATATTTTGCTTCTGCCAGGGATCGAACTCCGGTCATCTAGCCTGTACTCTGTCGCTATTCCTACTGAGCTGTCCCGGTTCTTCGCCTCTCGCGGTTAGCCAACATAAGTTTGCAAATCCTAAAGCAGAAACACGAAACTGTGAAAGGAAAGCATAAGATATCCGACTGAGGTCTTTCTATGTTAACGGATTTTCAAATAAACGTAAAACGTGTTGCATCGAAGTGTAGAAAAACAGTATATTTATGTTAGTTTGAAGAAAGCAGTCTTCTGGGATTTGGCACCGTGTATATATGGTGTTCACCGACGTTTCAGAGGAACGTATCGCCTCCATCTTCGCTTGCGGATTTCTTATATTTTTCCTTCTACCCTGAAGATGGAGGCGATACGTTCCTCCGAAACGTCGGTTAACACCACATATACACGGTGCCAAATCCCAGAAGACTGCTTTCTTCATAGTCACCGCCGTGAAAGCCTCAAATCTTACATTATGTTAGTTTGTTCGTACGAGTGGCACTACTGAAGTAATGCCCCGTATATCCTGTAGATAACTTGTACTGCTTGCCGGGCTATGGTGACCAGGCACTGATGCTGTTACCAACGAATGAAAGTGGAATAATCAGAAAGAGGTGGAGGGTGCAGTGCGTCGCAGGCGTCTCCAGAGAGACAGGCTTCCGACTCTCTCAGCAACACAACTACGTGTGCCTAGATATAAACATGAAACTATGACCTTGAGAGACTTGGCCATCTTGAAAAAACCTAACGCTAAATTCCGAGTAAAAGTAAAGCTATCCCTGCAACAGGCCTTGGAGGCCCATAGGGTTGTGATACGTCGAGGCTCCCACATTTTCTCTAGACAATCGGCTCACAGATGGCGGTGAGGTTGTCAGCCTTACGCAATGGCCGTCCTTTACTCCCCAGAAGAATTATTTAATTAATTTGTGGTACTCATTTATGTCAGAGGCTGAGTCGACCCCAGGGCCATAGTGCGTCTGGAAGGATTAGGTCAACTGAAAAAATCCAATGACCTCATCGGGACTTGAACCTGCGACCTCCCGGTTTGTAGCAGTGCCTCAACCAACTAGCTACCGCTGCTATTATAGCACATAGATAAACTCTTCTCTATCTGCTTCAACTACTGCGTAAATTAATAATTGTAGTGCAGTATCATGAACAGGGTTGGACACTGAGGCAAAATTTGGAACGTGAAGGATGGAAAAGGAAGCAGCCGTGACCTGATCCCGGCATTTGCGTCTAGGGACTGAGAAAAATCACGAAAACCTGAAGTTACTGTACTCAGTCTCCAGAATGAGATTATTTCTCTGGATAGGCTGTATATAATCACATGACTCCTCGGTATGTACGTGTAATGGAAACGTTCCGCCATTTATCCAGTATTTTATCCCTGAATAACCTAGCAGCCTTGAGTGACGCATGCTCGCCATAAAGCTAAGTGCTCCTTCATCTTACAGAAAGACCGCGTTTATTTAAGAAATGTTGTCATCTTGTTTAGGACACCAACAGTCCGAATTTAACATTTATGAAAGAATCTATTTACACTTGTGAAGAGTCGGTTTATTCTGTTTATTATCTCGAGTCAATAGCGTCTTCTAAACAGACTCGTTAGAGGTGAGGCACTGACTGTGACGGCTGGAGCAAGCAAGAGCAAACAGTTAACGACTGGGGGAAGCAAAAGGAAATGATAATGACTGGAAGAGGCAACAGGGAATCACACTGATTAGAGGATGTAACAGGTATTGATACTGGGTGGAAAGAAGAACAGGGAATCATACTGATTAGAGGAGGTAACAGGTATTGATACTGGGTGGAAAGAAGAACAGGGAATCATACTGATTAGAGGAAGTAATCTGGAACTGATGGTTGGGGGAAGCAACAGGGATTGATACTGGCTGGAAGAAGCAGCGGGGAATGATACTGGTTGGAGGACAGAACCAGGAATTGATGGTTGAGGAAAAGCAACAGGGATGGATACTGGTTGGAAAGACAGCAAGGAATGATGGTTGCAGGAAGCATGATGAAATAAAAACGATCAAGGAAAGTAACGGGGAATGATGGTTTCAAGAACAAAAAGGAATAATAATTATCATTAACAGTTTAACTTTGCATATTTTAGTGCCTTATTTGACATGAAACGTGTACCGGCATAGTTGTTACAATACACACACAAGAAGATGGCGTTATTCTGGAATATGACGCCGTGTGGTTTGGTATTTGAGAGCAATGTTTCGGAGGAATCAGCTGTATTCATATTCAGAGGATGGAGATATTACTTTTTAATGCTAGTGGGGTGGGACTAAGTCCCTTGTACTGCGGCCACTTCTGGCCTATTGTACCAGCCCCAGATGGTAGGTGAGGGTGATTGTGGAGCAATTGGTGGAATGAAGATTGGTAGGGGAAACCGAAGTACTTGGAGAAACCCTGCCCCAGCGCCACTTTTTTCCACCACAAATCCCACTTGACCAGACCCGGGATCGAACCCAGGCCGCCGCGGTGGGAAGCTAGTGACTAACCGCTTGAGCTATGGCGCGGCCTATGGAGACAGTATGTATCTGCGAAACATAAGCGAATTTGTGCAGGAGAACATTACTCACATCGAAGAAGGCAATACTCCTCAAATTTCTCGAAACTTTGTCACGAAACTACAGGCACTACGACGAAAGCTGTGATTGCTGTCCTGAGTCGTCTTGCGCTGCTTAACACGTGTAGATGGCGGAAGGAGCTTCTGGAACTGATTTCCGCTTAACTAAAAGCAACAAGGAAGTGGGAGGCGACTGAACAATATTCCGCCCCAAGCGGCTGCCTGATTTACGTTCGCTTCAGCCCCGGGGCCCTGATCGGCCAAGAACCCTGGTAAGATGCAGGGATCAATATGGACTCATAAGTCAACCGTCACTAATTGTTCAGTCCTCGTAAAGCGTCTATCTGAGAAAAGGACCAAAGTAAAAGGTAAAGTTATCCCTGTGCTTAATTAATTACGAACTATGCGATGAAGATGCCGGTCACGGTAGATGAGCGGTCTAAGGCATGCACTGTCTTCGTTCGCTCTGAAGCCGGGATTGTGGGTTCGGATCTGTTTCCTGTGAGGTACGAACTGATTCTTATATATTATTCTTATACATGGCCGGTCACGGTAGCTGAGCGGTCTAAGGCACGCACTGTATTCGTTCGCTCGGAAGCCGGGATCGTGGGTTCGAATCCCACTCAGGGCATGGATGTTGTGTTTGTGTGTATGTATGTTTTTCTGTGTTTGTGTACAGGTAGAGGCCTTGCGACGAGCTGATCACCGCTAAAGGAGTCCTACCAAATGTCTAAAATCTAATAAACCGAAGTGAAACTGAAAGTTTCGTGGAGATAGACCAAGACTCAAATTGGGGCTGTAGCGCTAAAGTGAAAAAATGCCATGAATGCATATGGGGAGTGGTTATGTAGCTCTACCACTCTTTACCTCGGCAATAGATGGAGGTGAATGGTCAGCTTAACGTCCTGGCCGCCTTAGTCCCAAGGAAGAAGTCCCCGGTACCCACTGGACAGGAGTCTGGACGCTGTGGAGTACAGAACACTCTCTTGTCTCTACCGGGAATAGAACTCCGACAGTCCAGCCCGTAGTCCGTCTCTACACTGACTGATCTATCTCGGAGTGTGTTGAAACACTTGCAGGTGACATTAGAGAGGAATACCGCACCAAGCTAGTCTTACAGTGTCAATAATCGTTACTTGGCATTAATAAAGTGAGTACATAAAGTCATGCTACGTTAAATACACGTGTAAAGACGTGACTTTTCACTGTACTGTGTGGAGCTAAAACATCTGAGAATGCAAGATGAGTATGAGTCGTCCGTTTCTTACGGAAATTCGAAACTCATCCCAGAAGACTGATATATTTGGTTTCTGGACTTTATCCATCGTCCTAGTTTTTANCCCAGCGGGTTCATTCGGTAGTAAAACAGTGGCCACATTCTCCAGATAACATGCAATTTGCATTTAGTTAGATTAGAGACTTAAGAATTTTTAGAACGTGTTTAGATTCTGGTCTGGAAATTTGGAGGTTTTAAGTACACAGATTACGATTAAAACACATTTTCCGTGGGGTTGTTCGTGCCCTTAAATTAGTTGCACTAAACCATAATAATCAGGACAAATAAAAAGTTTGACCATGATGTAGCCTCACTAAGCAACATAATTTAATATGTTTGAACATGGTCAATTTTAACCAATTTTGTTTGACTTTGAACAATGGAACGTTGCAACCGTCAAAAAGCAATTGATCTCTCCAGCAGCTCTACATAACCACACTCCCTAAAAGCACATAGGGTTGTGAGACGTCGAGGCTCCCATATTTTCTAGTAAATCGGCTCACAGATGCCGGTAAAGTTGTCAGCCTTACGCGCCGACCGCCTTTAACCCCTAGGAAGATTCCTGGTACTCATTTCTGTTAGAGGCTGAGTCGACTCCAGGGCCGTAGTGCGGCTGGAAGGATTAAGCCAATTGAAAAATCCAATGACGTTATCGGAAATCGAACCAGCGACCTTCCGGCTTGTAGCATAGTGCCTCAACCAANCATCGGAAATAGAACCAGCGACCTTCCGGCTTGTAGCATAGTGCCTCAACCAACTGCGTTACCGCGTGCCCCCCCCACCACACTTCTTGCTCACTTGTAAATAGTATTTTACCGACGTTTCAGTAGAACGTACTGTCTCCATCTTCAGGATTAATTTTCGACTCTGAATATGGAGCGCGTTCCTTCTAAAGTCAGCAAACTTCTACCATGCTACACGGCGTCATATATCAGAAAATTACATTATTTTTCTTTAGTATCGTGAGAACCTCAAATCTCACTTTCTACATGTGTATTCAATCTCTGATGTCTGATGACGGGAAAGTAACAATAAAGGTTGGCAACCGTGAGCGCGTGAGTTGTGATACAGACGGCGACACTGTGCCTCTAGATTAGTTCGGAAGCACTGACCGTTAATACCATTTGTGTATAGTTCTCTTGCGGACTAAAGCCACGGAGTTTTTTTATTTAGATTTGGCCTCTTTTTTGCGCGTAAGGAGAGGTAGCGGCACAGTCGTTACGGCTTTCATCTTGCAAGGACGAGAAGGTGAGGCACTATAACTGAAGGCATGTTATAACCCACAAACCTCACAGTTCTTGTCTCAGCTAGTTGACCACCATTTTCACTGTGCATTCTGTCGAGAACTGCCAGATAAAAAAAAACACGGACAGTACCGTGAGATTTATTGAGGTAACGCGAATGATTTTAGTCCACTTCCCTCATTTTGAAAAAGTAACAGGAGGCTTATGAGCTCACCTCGCTGTGGGCCTCCCTCATAACAATCCCAGACAACTTCTCGGTAAACACGTTCCCGTGGCAACGAATACATAAGGTAACAATACAAGAACTGTTGGACATGTTCTATATGTGGTCCGTGTCGTATCAGATATGAATATGCAGCGGAAGGAAAGTAAAGGAAGTTTCTTGGCCGCGCCATAGCTCAAGTGGTTAGTCGCTGGTTTCCCACCGCGGCGGCCCGGGTTCGATCCCGCGTCTCGTCAAGTGATATTTGTGGTGGACAAAGTGGCGCTGGGGCGGGTTTTCTCCGAGTACTTCGGTTTCCCCTGCTAATATTCATTCCACCCAGTTCTCCATCATCATAATCACCCGGGACAGGTACAATAGGTCAATCAGTGGCCACCGTGCCGAGTGGACCCAGTAGGACACCACCCCCCACTAAGCGAATTAAAAAAAAGGGGGGGGGGAAGTTTCGTCCCAGAACTTTTTGTTATTGCTATGCCACTAGACTTATGACCGATCAGCACCTACCTCGATTGTTTGGCCGCACAGAATTTTACCTTGCAGTTTATTTCGTGTATCACCAGGCTGATCTCTCTACATTCGAGCTCTCTCTTGCGCAGATGTCAGCAAACTGACATGCACACCCACCGAGAGCGAACTCGACCAAATTTCGTCGAGTGCAAAAACTCAGCAGCCTCCATTAAACAACAGAACCGAGCTACAAGACCTCGGGGTTGGAGTACATATTATCACGTGACTATAGACGGGGATTTTGATTGGATGTTGGATTTATTGACCAGTTATACACTCACCTCGGAACTGCAAGTAATTACAGGGCCATCGCTAATCTCAAAATTTTACAAATCACCACAGCACACGCTAAGTATTTTCTAGTCTTCTGTGTTTACACCAGCCGTTCCCTGATAACGGTTTCTAACAGTGGAGATTCTTCAGCTTCCGCGCTGAAGTCCTCTCTTCATAGTCTGCCGCACACACCAACTTGATTGCCCCACGGCACGGCCTGCGCAGACAACACCATTCTTGTATGGGAACCGGTCCCGCGGGGACGTGTTTACCCAGCCGTTTCTTAGCAGCGGCCATCTATTCTTATTAAGAATCTGCTGTCTAGCAACGTACGTCGCTACCGTTGCCTAGAAACGAATATTGTTTCAGGGCCGTTCGCTAGAAGCCGCTGTTCCTCTGGTTCCGCAGTTCTTGCTTCGAGCAAATATGCCACAGTACTCACTATCCGGGCACTCCTGATGAGGTCCTCGCGGGGTACGCGAAGCAACAGTTGGGAACTCACGCTAGGCCTGTCTGTGGCTGCCGTTAAGTGTGAATCAAGATGTAGGCCAAGTTAAGCAAGGCTGCTAGCCGTCGGCGCCATCTCGAATTGCTACCAATCAGCAACACAGCGGTACCATTCTTTCAATGTCTTCAGTTACGAACCATTCTGTCAACATTGCTACATTCATGCGGAACCCTTCCTTCTTTGTCTCCTTTACCCTCTCCTCTTTCCCCCTCGCTCGCTTCTGTGTCCTTCCTTCCTCCCCTTTCTAACTGACCTTGCGACTGGGTGGTGATATGTGGGATTTGAGGTGGTAATTCTACATCCTATCCCAGAGAACATGTGTTCAAATCTAGGCCCTGAGACAGGCTTACCTGGATATCCTTGTCGCTTTAGGCGTTTACCAGGACAGTACAGCAAACCCCCGTCTAACGCGGGACATTCGATTATGCGTGGTCTGCCAAACATGTTATAATCTAAGTTATCCATGTACTTAATTATGTGCTTACTCACTATGCCATGAAGGCATATGAGGAAGTGGAGGTATAGCTCTGCCATTCTTGACCCCGGAACTAGATGGAGGTGAGTGGTCAGCTTCACGTCCACGCCGATTTTCCCTTGGAAGTACAGCCCCCGATACTCAGTGGATAGGAAACTGGGTGGGCCCCGTAGCCTAAAATAGGCTTATGTGATCTCCATCCTCTCTCTTTGCCTGTGTATACCCCCCTACCACCACCACCACCCAACGACCCATAGACTTTTGAGTGCCCGAATCAAACTTCATGAAATCTGGTATGTATATCCTTACGACTGAGTCCATCAAAGTGGCGTACTTCACCAATCTCTCCCATCAGTCTGCGTGTAATTGTATCCTTCCCGTCGTTGCTAGGCAACGTCTAGGTAAACACGATCCCGCGGCAACGAATATGTGCAAAAACAGAAGAATTACTGGACGCGCAATTTTGTATGCGATCCGTGTCTTATCAAAGGAGAGTTTGTGGGTTTGTGCAGCCCCCTATCGTTGCTAGGTAACAACACGCCAAAGACGTTCCCTCTGCAACGAAGAATTATGGGAGGCGTCGTTTTCTATGCGGTCTGTGTATCAAAGTAACGTAGGCCATTAGTTACGAGTATTCTCAGACTTCCGTGTGGTTCGGGTTCGAATGCCTCCACCGCAGCCCTGTGAGTCGTAGGAGGCGAGTAAAGGGAATCCAGTGCCTGGGGGTATAACTGGGCCAGCCTGTTCCTGTGGAATAATTAGGGGTTCTGGCCCTCCGGGTTGGGAAAATCTCGAATTTGAGATACTTAGATATGGTCATGAGTCCCGCGGGACTCAGACCTGAGAATGACTGCATTGGCGAAGACCATCAGCAATTGTAAACGACAGACCCGTCCTCTCATAAAACTCGCAACTGTTCGACAGTTTCAGCAATGTGGTCTAGGGCCCAAAATGAGCCTTCACATCAAGACAGACTGGCCTACTGACCGTCAGCCGTAACATAACTTTGACTTTGACTTTTTTTTTCTTCTCAGAACTTGCTGCTGCAATACACCGTGCTGTAACGCAATGTAAACCAACCTTGTTACCATGGTAACTGTAAACGTCACAAGATTACGGATTCATTACAATCCCGGTTTCCTCCCTTTTCTGATTCCCTGTCGCCACGACCCCAGTGCTTTTCTTAGAGGAAAAGTGATGGAGGAGTAAGTGGGCTTGGACTCAAACCCATTTTCGTGACAGCAGCATTAACATATTTCCCGGGGTTGCCTTTGCAAGACAAAACAACTGTCTTTACTGGTATTTTCTTCTACATTCCGGTTAGTACACGTAGAAACAGGAAGAGAGACACGAACTTTAGCTGTTATACGTACATATATAGATCCTTCCATCTACCACCAGGTTTTCCATGTAGTCTCTTGCCTTAAAATTTTTCGAATACAGATCTATTGTTTAAAACGCAGAGCCCCATAAACAACGAATGCTTGCCTATTTGTTTCTAGTCCGCCACTGATATTTTGGTGTGTATTTAGAAGCATTCGGCTACTAAGATGTCAGATATAATGTTTAGCACCTTGGCGCAGAAAGAAAATTTACATAAAAAAGCACTTTAAAATATAAATTGACAACGCCCAAGACATATAATCAAGATTACGTACTGGTCGCCGTATTGACTAAACCTAGTTTTCTTATAAGCTACACATCAAAATAAACCTTCAGGCTACACAGGAAAGATTTAAATCTTTTCTTCATTGTATTATTTTTAAGTTGAATCGAATCTATATTTTTATCTTGCCCAGAACTTATATTAGAAGCCGGCATATTTCAGTCAGTATATTGTCTAGGCTACGAGCTGCACAAACTGGGTTCTGTTCCCGGCAGAGGCATTTTGTTCACGTCGACTATGAGGACCCACGCAACAGTTACCGGAACTCCTTTCCCCGGATGCGAAATGGCTGTAATGTCGAGCTGTGTAAACACTGCCATCTAGTGCAGAAGTTACGAATCTTATACCTCCAGTCTACCATACGTCTTAATAGCTTATGCTTAATTAAACGGTCTTCACGACGTGGCGCTTAATTAGGCAAAAGGACAAGTTTACGTTCATCTCAACAGAAACTATATTTAGCTGTGAGCTATTCTGTTTTCTTCCTGTAAGCATATCCTGACAATCCAAAATAGGGAACTGCAGCGCGACTTCAGACGTTGCAAAGGTCAACCAGATGTGTAAGTTATTTGTATAAATGTAGTTATGAACTGAGAACACCAGAACTAAAACAAGGAAAAAATATAGGCTGTGTGTTTACATTGCTGTCTTTAGTTATGAAATGTCAGCTGATGAAATGTGATATTAATATTTCATTGAATGTGAAGTTCTTGTGGCGTTTATTGTGGGACGCTGTGTAGTTTGGTAGAAACAGGGATTATGTCTTCTTGGACACAACGCCATGTTTCCTCCCCCTCTATAACTCTACAGCCTTTTGGACCTTGGCCACTTTTTTATTTTTCTTAAACCTATACACAATCGGTAGGATTCTTAGGACGGGGAATCAGCCAGTCGCATGGCCGCTACCTACACAAACACAGAATAAACGCAGAAAGACATTCATGCCACGAGTGGGATTCGAACCGACTATCCCAGTGTTTGAACGAGCGAAGGCAGTTGATCACCTAGACCGCGCGGCCACTGTGATCGGCACAACGCCATATAATCCGTTGAAAATCAAGCGACGTTTTGGAGGAACATGTCGCCTCCGTCTTCATGGTCTAAAATGAACTAAGATCCCAGAATGGCTCTGCTTGATGATTACATGCTGGTTTCCTGCTTGGCTTATTCTTCAACGCTGAAGATGGAGGCCACATTTTCTTCCGAAACATCCGTTGACTTTCAACGCACTACATATATGGTGATGTACAGGGTTACTACAAATGATTCATTTCATATTGAATTGAATTGAATTGAAATGGGATGAATAATTTATAGTAACTCTGTATTTCAGAAGATAGGTCTCTCTACAACCACAGCTGCGATAACCTGAAATCCTACATAATGTGTTAGAAGTTAACATCGTTTCGGAAGATTTCACTGCCTCTATTTTCAGGATCGAACAGTAAGCCAAGAAAGCAGGAAGGAAAGAGCAGGGGGTAAGCAGAGCCTACTGCTTGCTTTTGGCAATAAGGAAAACCTTTCGCTCGTGCAACGAGCAGCTTTCGAAAAACCTGATCAGTTATAGTTTACGAACACACAGACATTTCAATATTTGATGAGCTGCGCCCAAATGGTTTTATTACACCTCTGCATAAGGTGCATAAGATGAACGCATAATGGAGAGATCTTGTCTATTCGCCTGTCTGCATTTTTCACCTCCGAAACCATTCATCATATTTAAATGAACTCCCGTATTCGAGATCTACAACAGCTTTTTGTGATATGAGGTTCTCTTGGAGGTGGCTTGGGATGTGGAACCTTATAATCTGGTAGATTATTACCAACGTTTTGCGAGAACGCACTGCCTACATCTTCTATTTTGAAGATGGAAGCAATATAATCCTCCGACACATAGATGACAATATACCAGACTACACTACGTCACCAGAACACGGTACTCTACAGTAAATTTAATTTCGATGCATGCCGGAAAATACAGACCCTGCTTTGGGAGGAATCCCATGTAAAGAGGGTCTGGCTCATGTAGTCAAGATGTTCTCCGCCTTTACAAGAGCCCGCCACTGGTCAGTTGATTCCAGCTCAGATTTTCACATTCTACTTTTTAAGCTCCATTTTAATATTATCCCATCTAAAGTTACGTCTCCCAAGTCCTCACCTATTTACGGTTTCCTAGTTTAAATGTCATATGCTTTTCTCAATTATACCATGCATGAGTCGGGGCAGCTCAGCCGGTATAGTGACTACGCTACGGACTGGACCACCAAGAAATCAGGGCTTGATTTTCGGCAGAGGGAAGAGATTTCTCTTTCCTCCACGGATTCCAGACCGGCTCTGGCGTCCACTCAGCCTTATTTCAGACGAGTACTGGGATTATATACTTGGGAATAAAACGGCCAGAGCGTGGAGCTGACCACTCCTATCTAGTGCTACGGTTAAGAATAATTGACGCTCTACCTCGCCCCCCCCCAGTCTTAGTGTCGTGGTGGGTAGTTAAACGACCGGAAAACTATTCCTAATAGTACACGAGCTTTGCATGTGTCATAGTCTGTTGGTGACGTAGACCGTTGCGTCATTATTAGAAAGTTTTTTGTTTTTGTTTTTTATTTCACTGGTTCTACTGCCCCCTTGGGCCCTGGCCCCTGATTTTCAGTTTTATGATCATTTTACAGAGGGTATGACTTCTTGGACAAGTGATCAGCTCGTCGCAAGGCCTCTACCTCAACACAGGACAACAGAAACAGAATAAACACATACCATCCATCCATGCCTTGTTTGGATTCGAACCCACGATCCCCGCTTCAGAGCGAGCGAAGACTGCTCGGCTACCGTGACCGGCTTTTTAGAAAGTTACTAGATTATATTTTCAACATATTTACGGTGTTTATACGTCGGTGGGAAATTCAGAAACACTTAGAGAAGGTCCGACACTTCTAGGTGCTTGATTTCATTGCCCTGATCTATACACACAGGGAATTTCTCTCCGTAAGGTTGCCTACACAAGGTATGACGTAGCCGGTTCGTAGAGTGGATGGACTTTACTATTGCATCCATTGCTCTGAAGGTCTGTCTATGTTGATGTTGGAAGACTGCAAAGTGGAGACAGTGCTCAGTACTTTGTGTGCTTAAAGTGGAATTTAAATGAAGTAGTAAGCCTTAAGAATGCTGCATAAGGGAAGAAATCTGCTAAGAAAACGAGTTTTCGCACTGGTTTATTTATTGAATATTACGTCATCGTTTTTTTTTCTTTCGCTTCTAAATTGTTAAACGCTTCACAGTTCCAGAATTGTTAATAAGAAAGAGATATTACGTACTGTTTCTAATACCGGTATTTATTGTTTAAATGACAAAGTTGGTACAGTTTACCTAGTATAATACATTTTCGAAAATTCCACCGTCAACATCAATGCACTTTGCAACTCTTGTGAGGACATGGCGTGTTGCCATGTAGCTCTATCTCGGAAACCGCTCGGAATGGGACACGTGTACTTATACAGTTTTCGCTTAGAATGACCGATACTATGACCTTCTAGAATATTGACCTTTCCTCCTGGGATGGCTTGTATACAGGGTGTCCCAGGAGGAATGTGCCAGACTTCGGGAGAGTGTTCCTTATGTTAAAGTAGGCCGATATAACCCAAAACACCTATGTCCAAAGTTGAACGGTTACGGAGATAATGGCCAGAGAAGTGTGAAACTTTGACAGGTGTTACACACTTGTTGATTAGCAAATACATATTAAAACTGGCAGGAATATGTGGTTTCTGTAATGTTAATAATGTACATAACATCAAACTAACTTGTGGGTGACATGAAGCCATTAAATTGGACCTCAGAAATACTCGCACGCCATGTCATAGTTGTCCTTAGGGTTCCAAGGACTATACATGACACATGAATGACAAGCGCTGACGTAACATGCCTGACTGCGCCTCATCACTGAATAAAATGACGCTTAACAGTTCGGGATGAGCTTTTATCCAGTGGCACAAATCCATACGCTGAGCATGGTCGCCTGGTTCCCAGATGTACCCTTTGATCATGGTAAGGTTACAACTCTTCATCATGTAAATTTCGCCACACCTGCATACGTGATACGCCGATGCGAGAGGCAATTCTACGAGTGGACAGACGCGGACTTCTCTGAACCATCTCAAGAACGTTCTCTCGTGTGTTTATCATTCGTACATCCTCCCTCTCAGAGTGCACAGAAACACTCGGAAGAGAGCCAGTATCACTCAATGTCTGGTGAATTCGCGTAAATACACTTCGACATGTAATCCTTCGATCGGGAAAACGCCTTTGGTATTCTTCAACAGCAGCACGTGTATTGCCACCGCAAAATCCACACACAAAATGCATATCACAATATTCCACGTGTGAAAACACAAGAGGCATTTCAGCAACTCCGCACAATTAACCTACCACCCATTCAAAACGCGGCCGCAACGTATACTGAAGGGAGCTTACGGCTAGTGTGAATCACCACACTCAAGGACAAACATAGATAAGACATGCCAGCTGACAGGTACGGTGCGTGGACTCGCCAGAAGACCACACTTTTCTCGGGGCATTATCTCCGTAACCGTTCAACTTTGGACATAGGTGTTTTGGGTTATATCGGCATACTATAACATAAGGAACACCCTCCCGAAGTTTGGCACATTCCTCCTGGGACATTCTGTATATAGCTGTAGTGGTGCTGACACAGGTTGTCCAGTGATGATAAGGGGGTTGGCTCTTTCTAACGGACCGAACAGAGTAGGTGTCTCCCACCCCCCTCACCTAAAGACGGAAGCAGATCCAGTTTTTGAAACGTTGTGTTCTTCTGTGTTCATTAGAATGCCGGGCGATGGACAAATTCCAAACACCCAGCAATCCCGCTAGTTTATTTCCTTGTGCTGATTACATGCTGTTAAAACTGCGACATGTTTCGGTCTTGCAAGACTCTCGTCAGGGGGGTGTACCATATTAAGGTGAAATTTTACGAATCATGCTGAAGAGTTTACGGGAACCTTGAGAGCTCAGTCGGTGTAGCGACTGGCTAACGGTCGGAGTTCGAGTCCCGGTAGGGTCAAAAATTTTCTCTTCTGCCTCTCGTGCTTACCGGCTCTGGGGTCCACCCAGCCTCCTATCCAGTTGGTAAAGCGGCCGGGGCATAAAGCTAACCACTCACCTCCAACTAGCGCAGAGGTCGAGAAAATGTGGACCTATACATCCACTCCCCCATACACCCTCACGGCGTACAGGGACAACATTATTTTTTTACATTACTTAATAATTTACGCCTCCCTGAAGATGGTACTGTGTGACCGAAACGCGTTGGAGTTTTAACAACATGTAATCAGAACAAGGAAAAAAAAACATAATTATAATTTATATCTTATTCCAATAAAGATAGTAAATCGAGAAAAAATGAACCCTATCAAAAAAGGGTTCTCATAACTTGTATGCTTCATCTAACAGTCTTAGGCTGAAAACTCACTGACGCGACTAGTCGCGAGCGGCTAGCCGCTCTTTGTCGCGCGCCTCCGTTAGTTGTACATATTAGGCGTGCGACAGCTCTGCCGCCTTTGTGCCGCGTTCCAAAACTTAACCGCGCGCGGCTCATAAAATCAATACATAATAACGGCCGCGAGCGACAACACTCGACAAACCGCGCGCGGCTTGTCGCGTCAGTGGGTTTTTAGCCTTAATATGATTAAACGGGAGACGGGAATGGTGGGATATGTAGAAGGCATGGGGACAGAAAAAATATAGCGGAACTCCGTAAGAAAAGGGTAACATTAAAATGGGTCTCAGAGATATGGAAGTCTCAGCGTATGATCCAGTGCAAGGTGTTAGTGAAGGCGGTAGTAAACTCGCGATTCCATAAGAAGAAAAGTACTGTACTTAGTTGAGAAACCTCAGCTTCTGAAGAAAGACATTTCACCAAATAATTAATCAGTTGGTTAGTTAATTAATTAGGATTTTCCGACAGGCTATCCACGAGCTTTAAACTTCACACTGTGCAACATAATGATGTACTGTCTCTCTTGTGTTTAGTTACTGAACTGTTGCGGTAGTGTAGTTGGTTGAGAGGCTATGCTACAAGCCGGAAAATTGCGGGTTCAAGTCCCGATGAGGTCATTGGATTTTTTTTTTCAATTGACTTAATCCTTCCAGCCGCACTATGGCCCTGGGGTTCACTCAGCCTCTAACAGAAATGAGTACCAGGAATTAATTAAATAATTTTCCTGGGGAGTAAAGCGCGGCCGGCGGGTAAGGCTGACAACCTTACCGCCATCTTTCAGTCGATTGTCTAGATAAGGTGGGACCCTCAACGTCTCACAACCTTATGGGCCTTCACGGCCTGGTACTGGGATAGCTTTACTTCTTTTTACTTTTACTATTTTAATATAATTTGATTTATGAAGAAGAACGCCATTGAATTCGTTATCCGTTTTTATCTTTAACAGTTTATACTTCAATGAATTGTGGCACACCTTATTTTAATTCAATTATCTGTCACGTAGAAACTGAGAAACGTCCCACTTTAATCACCGCTTGTTAGAAATAATATTAGGTGGTAGTAGTACAAGGATATGTAGAGTTCATTTTCCACAAACCTGCCCACTGGATTCCCGTATCTCTAACAGGCCGGCGTCTTATGTAACAGATTCCGATTGGGATGAGCAGACCACGTGAGTGACAGTATCACACTCTGATAGCCATCAACAACGTACAGACACTCGCATACTCTTCTTCACGGTCTAGACAGCGCTGACAACCGATTTGGTGTCACAGATGGTTAGATACTGTGCTATTGCTTCTCTTACAGGACACTGCACTTAACGAGTCAAATTTTCAGCCACAATAATCTGGATATATGCGTCTGCACCTAACATCCGCTCACCTATGGCAATAGTACTGGAGACCGGGTTGGAGGAGATCATGTCTCGAAGGAGAAATGCATGAGAAGGGAAGAAGGGGAGTTGGGGAGCATTAATGTTTCAAATGTCCGACTTCTCCTCTCCTCCCCCCAACTCCCCCCACCGTCTCAGTTCATGTAGTGTCCTCGTGGTTTTGCCTTTGTATGGATGGATTCGTGCAGTTAGGAGGTTATGTTTAAATGTTACCTCTTGTTCTTCCTTCATGTTCTTCTATCTTCTGTTTTACTATCCTTCTGTCTCCCTCTGTTTCTTCTTCGAAGCTTGCCTCTCGGCTGTATACTCTTAGGAGTTTAAATAACCATAGTGGAAAAGTGATATAACTATCATCTGTACGAGAGGTCGCGCCATAGCTCAAGCGGTTAGTCGCTGGCTTTCCAACGCGGCGGCCCGGTTTCGATCCCGGGTCCGGTCAAGTGGGATTTGTTGTGGACAAAGTGGCACTGGGTCAGGTTTTCTCCTAGTACTTTGGTTTCCCCTGACAATCTTCATTCCACCAATTGCTCCACAATCACCCTCACCTATCATCTGGGGCTGGTACAATAGGCCAGAAGTGGCCACAGTACAAGGGACTTAGTCCCACCCCACTAGCAATAAAAAAAATCTGTATGACTGGTTACAATGCAAGGCTAACAGATTAATTTGTTCATAGTACGGTCTCCTGGGTTATGACACCGCTTAGTTTGGTAGATATGGAACTGACTTCTACCTAAAAAGACTCAGAATATTTCTTCGAAACACCGAGGACCACTTACCAGACTATTGTATCAAAATCAAATTTCATATAATATGGGAGGAATACGTTATTGAGTATTTTGTTTATCTCCGATACCAATAAATCAACAAAACAGAAATTATAACGGAAGAATCGTAAATTTATTATAGTTGACGAATACGCACTTTTTAAATAATTTTATAAAGACATATAATGGCAAGCAGTGCAATAGATTAGCGTAATTAGGGCACCTGATGATCTCACTATGTTGCCGAAACATGTCGTGAAGTAACAGGTGAAATTGAGTGCACTACAAGACGGCCACTGTATACATATCATGGATGAAGAATCGTATTTAAAACAGTTCGGAAATTAATTTGGGGCAGCCGACCGCCTTTTTATTGTACTGATATACTATAGTTTTTAAGCTCTAAATGGCTTATAGAGACAGTGAACATTGTTGAATTATAATTGCGACACGTGAGTATAACCACACGATATAAAAATCTCTGTAACTTTTTCGCAGAATGGTGTTCCTTCTGCTGACCCTCAGAGTAAGCAGCGGGGTTTTCCCTGAATAACATGAACTGACTGGCCTCGCAGTATGCTTTCTGTTCTGTGGGAACTGAATTTTAAATATTATTTAGATCAGTAATTTCAAAAGAGGGCTATGCCGCCCCATCGGGGGCTGTGGGGTTACCTAGGGGGTCGCTGGACATGGGACCCTCCCGAGCGCGGTTTTCGCTTATTTACGATTGAAGTGACTTTGGACCACACACTGGGTAACTGATATCACTTCGTCAAGCCCACCCTTCGCATGATGAGTGTACTAAGAGTGAAGCAGTTACTACTGCGGTATCTTGTTTTATTGTTATTATCTGCCTTAGTGGGTTGTGCAAACCGTTGTCCTGAGGAATGCTTTTTATAGGGTAGGTTCCCAAAATTTGGAACCACTGCTCTGAAGTGTAAAGATTGCTTCGATCAATATCATTTCCAGTTCACTCTTTACCATAATGAGAAGCTTCATAACTTGTACTCTTCTCCAAGTATAATTAGAATGATCAAGTCAAGGAGGATGAGATGGGCAGGGAACGTAACACGAATGGCGAGGAGTGCAGATATGATATTTGTGGGAAAGCCAGAAGGAAAGAGACCTCTAGGAATACCAAGACGTAGGTGGGTGAATAACATTAAAATGGATCTTAGAGAGATAGAATTATGAGGTATGGACTGGATTGATCTGGCTGAGAATAGGGACCAGTGGCGGTCTCTTGTGAACACTGATTCAGGGTAAATTAATATCTGGAATGGTAAAACCTCTGCTTCAGCATTAAGAGAACGAACTTCGGCTACCTGAGAGCCTTCGTTGGTGCCTCAGGTGTTGCTGCCTCAATGGGAGAAGGCTAGGAGCCGTTGAAATGATAGAGGCTGCCCCTTCGAGGACACTGTTAGTCTGATTTCGTGTCGCGGTTAAACCTCGTGCGGCAGAACAATGCTTTTCAACGAATGGTAAACCGCTCTCAGGACGGGTTCGTTTGTGGGCTATTGTGAACACGGCAATGGGCCTTCGAGTTCCATAACTTGCAGAGATTTTCTTTGCCTACTGATCCATCATTAGCAGCTCAAGGATTATGCTGTATAGAGTTAGGTTATATATTCGCGTTAAAGAGCCCCCCCAAATTAAAATTTTGTTATGCAGGTGCGAGATTTTTCTCTTCTCCGCGTTGTCGAGACCGGTTCTGGGGCCCACATACCGGAGAGTTTCCCCGGGGTTAATGTGGTCGGGTTGTGAAGCTGACCGCTCACCTACAACTAGTGCCAAGGTCGAGAAAACATTGGTCTATACATCCATTCCGCCATACGTCCTCATGGCGTAGTGCTACGTATGGGGGAGTGTATGTATAGATCCTCGTATTCTTAACCTCGGCAGTAGTTGGAGGTGAATTTTCAGCTTCACGCCCAGGTCGCTTTATCCGCGGAGAAAGATCCCCCAGTACTCATTGGATAGGAGGCTGAGTGTGCTTCAAAACCGGTCTGAACGACGCTGAAAGAGGAATAATTTTGCTCCAACCGGGACTTGAACTCCAACCCATCTGCCATCCAGCCCGTAGCCAGTTGCAATCCTGGCTCCTATGAAAATATAATCAAAGTCAAATTATAATACGGGATATTACCGAAGAAATTTATCGACAGGAGTTCAATTTCTTATGTCATTAAACATGATGACGTCGTGATAAAAGTTACGAGAAACCGCTATTGTGTATGAAACAATGAAAGTGTCGGCCAATCGCAGCTTTCAATGTATGGCACATTGACCCTGCAATTTTATGGCTCTTGTATAAACGTTAAACTGGTTAAACATATGCATGTATCTTCAACTATACTGAGACCACCGGAAGAGGGCCCATCGTTCGTGGGGATGACTTCTCTAGATACTTCCTGCTCTCTGCCTTCTGTAGCATCCCCCTCCAGACCCCTGTAGTAAGCTCAATGCATTTGTCTTTGACGCAGACCATCACGCGATTATCACTGCCAAAATTCGTGTGGGGATGGTGACAGCTTGAGGGAGATGTGGAGTGGTATGGTCCATGGGACGATGGTCTCAGTGTAACATCCCCGGCTAATAGAGAGTTGGAGGGGAAGGCAACAGTAGACAGAGAGTGGGAAGCCGGGTAAACTCATTCACGCCATCCTGACGACTTCTTTTCGCAGGCCTCAAGAGGTCTATAGCCAAGATTATCACGTGGTTTCCACCATCAACAGTCATGTGAACAGGTAGTCTAAATGAATGGAGGAAAACAGGATTAAAGGAAAGAAGAAGAAGATGGAAGAAGCATAACAGCTAGAGGAAAATGTAGAAGGGTCGATACATGGACTTCATTCCGCGGCCTCAGTATAGAGATTTTCTGTTAAATGATTCTACTCGTATGTCACTGACTTGTTTGAATGAGATGCATTAACTGAAGGAGGACGAGGCTGTCCGACCATCTGTAGGTCTCTGCATTGCATTTTCAAAGCTATCGAACAGATAATAATGGAATTTATTACTGGGTGGGGGGAGTGAACTGAATTTTAATTCGAATCGATCTAATGTAATTACCGCTTTACAAGAACCTGAAGTTAAACTTCATCACTTCTCAAAGAAATTGTTCAGCGTAGGAAAGGTTATTACATTACGTAAAATACAGAATTCATAGACATCTTTAACTTTTGTTTCAAATGTATTTTTTTGTAGGGACTATCTAACGCAAAGTATAAGCGAAAGTGTTTTCTGATTGTCCTCACTCTGTGTAGTGTATTTAGCTTTGAAATTGTGGGTTTATTTCTTCAATCATAGAAATACATGATCAGTTAATATTGTCACGATTTGCGGGTGTGCTATAGACGGGGTATGGATTGGTGAATGGATTTATTGACTACATATACACACCATTCGGAACTCCAAGTAAGTACAGCGACATCGCTAATCTCCACACTTTACAAATCACTATACACGCTGAGTCCTCTCAGTCTTCATTAGTCGTATCATGGCAACGGATTTTAACACAGTAATTATAACAGTCTCACTATAACTACAGCACACATGAAGTCTTTTCTCTACAGCCGAATTTTCAACTAACTCTCTGTCAACTGACAACTAACTGGGTCACCCCAATTGTCTTGTAGATATCTCCTCGGCACGGACCACATAGGAAACACTTCCGTTTCCATTACTGTAATTCAGCTGTTTCAGCTGCCTAGCAACGTGATGAATAACATCGTTTCCAACAGTAACTCTAATGCTGTAGAGGTGTGTTTACCGCGCGGTTGCATAGCAACGGCTGTTGTCCCTTTTGTTTCGCGGTCTTTGCCTAGTAACGGGTCTATATGCCACAATATCAAAGCTACTACTCGTATAAACGCATTTTTAAAGTAAATGTGCTAGGTAGGAGTACGCTTTCAATGCTCTCAGCCTAGTTTATTTGATACATATTCCACTCATCTTCTGAACACACCTGCATGTCTCGTGTCCTTATGGATGTTTTAGTCACCAAGAAACCGTTTATAAGAGTCGGGCTGGTGAGGGGGGCAGTGTGGGTGGAAGAAGAGCTGTTGAGGCGTGGTCTCAAGTTGAACTCGCACTGACCATATCGTAACTCACGCCTGGGACATCCCAACATAAATTAGAAGTAGCTCCGGCTACAGACTCTTTGACAGCAACTGTTATGCCATCTCTTTGTTCACGCGAAACAGAAAGCAAGATGGCCACCGTCTAGGCGTGTCTAATTTCTTTATCAGGGTGTAGTCTTCACCAGTACTTTTCAATTAATATTTACGAGGGGTCAGATTGAAAATTCTGTTAAGGGTGGCGAGGTCAGACATTCTTCCTGTAAGATTTACGAGTTGAATATCTATTTGGGATATACTGTACAATGTATGTATGTATGTATGTATGTATGTACACATGTAGTCTGTCTCGTCAAGGTTTACCCTCTACGGGTAAACGAAACTCAGGCCGGGGTATGAAGGGTCCCGGGCTAAAATCTGTGCCCTGTGACCCCCTTCACGTGTGAAGGTTTTAGTTGTTTTCTTCAGTCACTACAGGAAAATTCGCATAAAGTTTAATATTAAAGCTATGCTCAGTCTATAAACAATAATGCAATGTTAAACCATTTTCTGAGACCTTGTCTATCGTCCTAATTTTTTTGTATAAGATCCATAACGATACAGAAATGGGTTTACTCCCGTCTTCATGTGGAAGGTTATGAAAAAAATTTTGCTCTGTTGGGCCTCGAAGTAGAGCTGCTCTCGTGCTTTCTCCACCTGAACACAGAAGTAGAATATAATGCCGACAAATTGTATTTCTTATGTAAGGAAATCAAAGAATTGGCGCGGTGAACGAAGTCCTAGAAATATCTCTAGACCTTGTGTCACACCATTGTAAAATAAGTTTAAATTTAGTTAGGAACAACATAGTTTATGAGACAGACGAGAAGATTTTCCATTGCATTTTCAACGGACATTACTCAAGTTTTAAGTGATAACTTTGGAAGTGCTGCTAAGGTGCTTCCTCCATCCTTCCGTCTGTTACCTCCGGAATTACTTGGCGGATTTCGATAAAATTTGGCAGTTGGGATCCATATTGAAAGCTATTGGATGACTTTAATTTTGGCTCCTATCGGTCCAATATGAACCTTATTTTACCTGAAATTCAAATTGAACTTTATCGAATTTCTAAAAAGTAAGGTTCTTCACATAGAAGAGAGTCAGATGTAATTTGTATTTGTTCAAAGTGCAATGAGACAAATATAACATGACACGGGGTCTGCTTGAAAAATCAAAATTTGCCCAACATGCATACGAGGAAGGCCACAAAATATTGTCGCGTGTTAGTACGTAATGTTGTTGCGTTTCTCTGGTAACCTACTTCCGAGGAACCAGTTATCACGTGTGTCTTAGGTAACGCGACGAATAACTTCCACGTAGGTCTCGGATTCAGCGAATATTTATTGAACATACTCTCAAGTAAAATTATCACCACTTTTACTGCTTCTGCGATTCCGTTCACTCGATCCAACTAACTCGGCGAATGCTAGACTTCAACTGACTAAAGCTTTCACCTCCTTTGAACTCTGCTTCACGCTTCCACACGGGTCTATCCAACTCTGGAATATCTGAGTCTGAGTCTCATTTTACGACCGACGGTCAGTCGGCCAGTCTGTCTTGGCATAAAGCACCCATCCGGGGCTTGCGACCAGATCTTTATTACTGTTTGACAGTTACGGTCTTTTTTGGGGGGGGGCGCCCTCTCTGACGAGAGGACGGGTCTGTATTTTGTATATCCTGCTGGTTCTTGCCAGCGCAGTCTTCCTCGGGTTCGAGACCCTTGGTATTCGAGACCATATATTACTGTCTCAATAAAAAAAATAACAATTTTGTACAGAGTAGATTGAGCGGCAAATTTGGTGTTTTTGTGTTGGTACCATACGGAGAATTTCGTTTCACCAGTGATGATTTCTGTCTTGATACTTCTCTGGTGCAAGGTCTCATACGGGTGGATTTTTAAAAATATGTTAATGTTTTGTCTTAGCTCTCGCAGATGATTTATACTGTGCTTGGTTGTATACCCTTATCTTGTGCTGGTACATATGTTCGGAGACAGGGACTGGCTCTATTGATTGGACCCGGCTGAGTAGGTTTTACCTGAGGACAGAGACAGAATCCAGTCTCCGAAACGTTGTGGTCTTATATAAAAACAGGACGGTGAATAATGTCCAGAAACATAATGTTTGTATTGGCGAGTATTTATTATTATTATTATTATTATTATTATTATTATTAGAGGGGGTGGGTTTCCCCATGCACCGCGACTAATAGTCTATTGTACGTCCCCCAGTCGCCATACCCTACCGGTACTGGTGCGTGCTATCAGCCCCGTTCAGCCAACGAGGTCGGCCCTCGGTACCCGATACTTCCCCCATCTACCAGAGGCATTGGAAACTAGTTGGGGGGGGGGGAAACTTTTTGCCTAATTTTGCTCGGAGGTCTCTTACAGACATGAGGATCTTTTACGTGCCCTTAAAAATTCCACGACCTCCGCGGGGTTTGAACCCGCGTATCTTGAGTCGTGAGGTGGGAACATTACCCCTAGACTACGGAGGCCGCTTATTGGCTAGTATGTTTACATTTATTTTGTTGCGGTTGTTTGGTACGCCTATTCTTTTTATTTTTGTTATAACGGGTTTATTCTCTAACTTAGACGGCAAAGTTTGTCATGAAACCGTTTAATGTTTCTTGGAACGATAACAAATAAGGAAAAAGCTACAAAAAATAATGTTTGGATAGAGCTCTCTCTGTTGTAGAGAAAAAAATCTTCTTTCCATGATCATACATTAATAATTATTGTGAAGAAAGTCTTCTGGGATTTGGCACCGTGTATATGTGGTGTTAACCGACGTTTCGGAGGAACGTATCGCATCCATCTTCAGGGTAGAAGGAAAAATAAGAGATCCGCAAGCGAAGAGACTGTGAGAACCTGTAAAAGCAGACCTTCTACCCTGAAGATGGAGGCGATACGTTCCTCCGAAACGTCGGTTAATACCACATATACACGGTGCCAAATCCCAGAAGACTGCTTTCTTCATAGTCACCGCCGTGAAAGCCTCAAAGCTTACAATAATTATTGTGTTAATACTCATTACAGTAAAATACATAACAGTAGATAAGACCAAAAACTAAAAATTCCAATCAGCCTTTCAATGATCTGCAATAAATGAACATCAAATCCTTTTTATGTTTTGGCCACGAAGTGAAATGCCCCAAATTTGAGTCTCAAAACACTGAGCTACAAAATACGTCAAACGAAAAATCATGAATATTTATCAGATCTTTACTCTTAATGATTTCAGTTATAGACTATAGCACTTCTATGTTTCTGCTCCCGTTTGGTTATTCTCCCTGGCAGAAATTCAGTTTTGAGCATGTCCGTGACTGTGCTCCAATGTTGGCGCAGTTTACGAAGAAAGACGTGACAGTTTCTTTGGCGCAGAGTCTGCAGCAATGTTGCCTAATTTAGTTTGGCCACCGAACCCTTTGGCAGTCGAAAAGTTTTACGGAACCCACAATAAAATTGTTATACACGAAACAAATAAGTAAGGTTAAAAATAAGTACATGGTAAACAAGGGCGTATGAATCAACTATTATGTAATTGCATATGTATAGAAACAAAGTTCATATTTTATGTATACGATAAATGAATATAAGAAATGATGTACCACTTACTTGCAATTTATCGTTCTTTATAATGAATTTTTTTTTTTTTTTTTTTTTTGAAATTTTATTTTNACGGAACCCCATGGGTTCCGCGGAACACTATTTGCGAAACACTGCACTGTGGGAAGAGCCTTCAGAGATTGTTCGGTACCCCCTCCTGCCCCCTCATGGCTCTGTGTGTTGCTGTACCGATAATTGTCGATCTACCCGCCGAAATCATTCGATTACGGTTAGACAAATGAAGATCGCGGAGAAAACATGGTGATTGTGCGCAACATCGATAGTGACCGAGGTACGGTATGTTTCTAATAACAGTGTTATTAGTGGTGGAAAAAGTTAAGCACAAGTGTGGGAAATTGTGGAATTTCACGCGCTTTCGAGTGTGTAACACTGCTTGCTTTATAGACCATGGTGTACGAAGAGAGGCGAGTGTAACAGAAACTGAAACACAGACTTGGATCATGTTCTTACTTCTGTATCAGTCATGTGACATTGAAGTTGCTTGTGCAGGGCAGGTAAGGCTGTGTATGGTGTTCAGGTTTAATGCATGAACAAAAGGGGCAAGTTTGGTTGAAATAACTGTCTTATGGATTTATAGTTTACTTAATGACGCTGTCAGGATTGTATTGTATTGCTAGTGGGTGGGACCAAGTCCCTTTTACTGTGGCCACTTCTGGCCTATTGTACCAGCCTCAGATGATAGGTGAGGGTGATTGTGAAGCAACTGTTGGAATGAAGATTGGCAGGGGAAACCGAAGTACTCGGAGAAAACCTGCCCCAGCGCCACTTTGTCCACCACAAATCCCACTTGACCAGACCCGTGTCGACGCTGTCAGTAACCAGACCCTAGACCTCGCCATAGCTCAGGCGGTTAGTCGTCGACTTTCCACCACTGCGCCCCGGGTTCGATCCCGGGTCTGGTCAAGTGGGATTTGTGGTGGACAAAGTGGCGCTGGGGCAGGTTCTCTCCAAGTACTTTGGTTTCCCCTGCCAATCTTCATTCCACCAACTGCTCCACAATCACCCTCACCTATCATCTGGGGATGGTACGACAGGCCAGTAGTGGCCGCAGTACCAAGTGGGCTCAGTCTCACCCCACTAAGAATAATAATAAAAAATATGCTCTACAGCGTTGAATGATAGCATAATAGTGAATTAGAAAGGATGTGTAAGGAAGCGATTATGCTCTAATTTAATGTACTATCTCGGCGCTTGCTAGCATCTACCATCCTATTTAGAAAACCCGCGAAAAATATAATTTTGATTACTCGGTGTGCCAGCCGATATTCGAATGGGGCACCTCCCGAATACATCAAGTTTTACCGCTTGTTTCAGTTTGTTAAGTACTGTCTTCTTGTTACCGGAAATGGGATACAGGAACTTGTAACGTTTCACTTCTTAACTCTGGAGACTTAAAAATCACGAATCTAAATGTAAATTAAATATAGACATATTTTAAAAGCAATTCTAATATTTGTTTTAGAATTTTTAATTATCATTTTCAGTTCTGTTACACATAAATGCTCTTTAGCTCGCAAATAAACTAAATCAGATTTTCTTTGCGTTATAATTACTGAGGGAGTCTTGATAGCTCAGTCGGTATAGCGACTGGCTACGGGTTGGACGATCGGAGTTTGATTACCGGGAAGAGCAAGATTTCCCTCTCCACCGACCTCCTCTATCCGATGGGTGCAGGAGGCTGTTTCCCCGAGGGTAAAGCGGCAGGGGCGTGACGCTGACTGCTCATCTCCATCTAGTGCCTGATTAAGACTGGAGGAGCTATACCTGCACTCCCCCCATATGTATTCATGACATAGGTGAAGGTAAAAATAAAGGTAAAGCTATTACTGTAACAGGCCGTGGAGGATCATAGGGTTGTGAGACGTCGAGGCTCCCACATTTTCTAGAGAGTTGACTCACAGATGGCGTTGAGGTCAGCCTTAAGCGCTGGCCGCCCTTTACCTCCTAAGAGAGATTCCTGGAATTCATTTCTGTTAGAGGCTGAGTCTACCCCAGGGCCATAGTGCGGCTGGAAGGATTAGGTCAATTGAAAAATCCAATGACCTCATCGGGAATGGAACTCGCGACCTTCCAGCTGTAGCATAGTGCCTCAACCAAGTACGCAACCGTGTGCTCTCAACATTCGTCACAGAATGTTTAATGAATTAAGCACAAGGACAGCTGCATTTCTTTACGTTATAGTTACTGACGGATGTGACTTTGATAATTATGCAAAATGCTAGTGCAGGAACATTCCTTCCCTTTTCGCGGGGCCAGCTCCCGATGGAGTGATGACCGATCAACTGTAAAGGATTTTGGTGGCCTGATCTAGGTAATATCCCAGAATTTGTCTGGAGGGACTGAGGAGGAACACGAAAAACCTCAGTGAAGATAGCAGACATCCTGGCTTGGACGCGGATCCAGCATCTCAAGAATAAAAGCCCAATCTGTTCGTTTTCATGTTCACAGCACTTTCTCATACATACAGCGTTTGTGAGAAAGAGAAAAGTTTTTTTTTTAAGAAATGTTACACAAGCCCTCAGACTTGGCAATGAACATTCGGTTTCAGTGAAATACGGCGTATTTCTTACCTAACTGATCGGTTATTTGAAGTTTAACAAAAGGACTCCAATTCTTAAAGTCAGTTATACTCAACAGCCTAAGTCTTATAAAAATAATATTTCATTAGGCCTGGTTCTATTTCCGAGGCATTTTTTTGAGCAAAAATGTAAATTCATATAAAGATTTTTTGTATGATTGCCTCATGTTTGTATTTGATCATGAAGGGTTTGAGATAAACCGACACACAAACGCATATTTAAAAAAAATACTTTGTTCTTTATTCATAGTCACATACTATATGCTTCGACTGTAAAACCGTGGTTATCATCATACGAAAATTAAGTCCGATCCGAGTTAACTTATTGCTTTTTACGTTTTACACTTTTTATAATCCTTTTTTTACATTGTGGGCACTTTACTGTTCTTATTGCACTTGATGGTGGCCATTTCAGGGCCGAAACATATGAAGATAAATTTGTCACTGTGCTTAATTAAGCAATGTTCCAACGAGCCATATGGGGGAGTGGAGATAATAGCTCCATCATTCTTGACCTAGGCACAAGATTGGGAAGGAGTGATCAGATTGACGCCTCGGACACTTTACCCCTGAGAAATCTCTCCCGGTATCCACTGGATAGGAAGCCAAACATGTAGTATGTAATTATGAATAAGAAGCTGATTTTTAAGTACAAGATTATATGACGGTTGATCTCAAACCTTGAATCTATACGCGTATAAAGTTGTTCACGTCATCAAAATCATCCATCAAATTTACCAATTATCATCAGCATATTTAATGTTAAATAACCCGGAAGTCTGGCGTATTTCTTTTGTCAGTTTATAAACAGTTAAGACAAATTATTTTGAGGTGTTTTTAAAATATTCGGCTGGACCCGCTCCGAGTGGTGCCCGGCAGTTAACACTAGCCTGTCGTAATTTGCCTCCGAGCGCCAATGCTGTAACACAGGAATTCGCTTTGATGCTCCCTTCTGTCAGTCTTCACGTGATCTTGTTTATAAACAAGCCTTTGCAGCTTTCGTCTAAGATCAATTTTAATTACATTTCGACTGAGTGCTGAGTCAGTGAGTGTTGTGTTTGTTTAGCTACGAACTCTTCTGTGTCAGAAAGTACTGGCTCTTCATTCCCATTCAGGAAGTGCTCGGTTCGGGCGCCCTGACTTGAGTTTTTATGATTTTCTTCTGTCATTCCCGGCAAAGGCCGGATATTGCCTTGATCAGACAAGGACTCCTCTCTTCGATGACCTTTCCAATTAATCATTCATTATCTTAACAAGCAACAGTTGAACTACAACAGCGAGTAACGGTGTTTTCTGTGTGGTTCGTGCCGATATGTTATAAGCGTGACAAATTAACACTCAGAGTTAGACTTAAGAGTTACTTTATGACCGCCAAGCCCCTTGACACTCACGACCAGTATTTTTTTTTCTCCAACTGAACATTTGGGATTATAATCTTTATCTAGCAATCTCTCTGACGAGAGCCTAGCAACGGTCCTGTCTTCTGGCTTCACTATTCCGACTTTCAGTCATTAAGGCGACGCACAAACAGCAGTGTGATTTCATAAGCCTCCTATATTTTTAGCATAGGTATAGTGTCCTTATGTTAAAAAAAAGTTAAAATATGTTTATGCTATCTCCATGCTGTGTCTGCGTATCACACCCCATAAACTTCTGAATGTTTATGAAATTTGGTGTGTAAATCATGGAACTTTCGCCAATCTCGACGGCGTATTTCATAAATCCTTCCCATCAGTTTGTGTCTGTATGTGTCCCCCTGTCATTGTTCATTTCGAAATAAATATGCTAAAAAGGAAAAGCGGTGGGTTGGTCGTCCCGTTGCTTCTATTGACGACATCATTAACACCGAGAAGACTATCATATTATGATTTCTTAAAACTGAATTCGCCGGTCACGGTAGCTGAGCGGTGTAAGGCATGTACTGTCTTCGCTCGCTTGGAAACTGGGATCGTGGGTTCGAATCCCACTAAGGGCATGGATGTTTAGTTTGTGTGTGTGTGCGTTTTTCTGTGTTTGTGTACAGGTAGAGGCTTTGCGACGAGCTGATCACCCGCCCAAGGAGTCCTACCGAATGTGTAAGATCTATAAAAACCGAAGTGAACGGAGAAGTTCATGAAAGTAGGCCTAGGCCCACGGGGGCTATAGTGCCAAAGGGAGGAAAAAATCTGAATTGGTCAGTAATTCATATTATGGATATACGTGTTCCTTAATTACAGTCTGAGTGATCAGGAAATAGAATGCATGCTTAAGTTTCGTTTAATTTCGTTTCAAGAGCCATTTCATCTAGATATGGTGTCTGGATGCTGATCACCTCGTGGACTCCCCGGCTCCGCGCCCAGCGCCATACATACACACTTTCTTGTCTCTAAGTAATGTCGCATGGGACAACGTCCTCTGGAAACTCTTTCTCATATTTCTGTGCGTCTCTATTGTCTGCAGGTTGAGCCGTCCCGTGTTGTGTTTCCCCATAAGGTATGGACTGGATTCCAAGCATCGAAACACTTGGACTTCCTGCGATGCGCCTTATCCGTAGTGCCAGAGAGTTCACAAGTTCCATTGTCAGGCCTCATATGAAAATGCAACCGTTTGAATCTTGCAGTTCGTCTAAATAATATATAGAATTTCAATCCCTACCTAACAGAAAAGGCTCTGTGTCTACATTACAAACACCAAGCGGTTATGAAGTTCTGTATGTAGTCCGTTGAAAGTCAACTGACGTTTCGGAGGAGAATGTCGCCTCCATTTTCGGGGTAGAAGAATATGTCAAGCAAGAAACCAGCATGAAGCAGGTAGCAAGTAGAGCTCTGTTCACTGTTATATCCCAGAAGATAAGAACTCTTCATAAACCACCGCTGTGATAACCTCAAATCCTACATTTGTGGCGCCGTATAGGCGTTACCGACATTTCGGAGGAGCCTGCTATCTTCAAGGCAACACGTTCCTCCAAAATGTCGGTAACGATCTACCATTTATTTTATTGCTAGTGGGGTGGGACTAAGTCCCTTGTACTGCGGCCACTTCTGGACTATTGTACCAGCCCCAGATGATAGGTGAGGGTGATTGTGGAGCAATTGGTGGAATGAAGATTGGCAGGGGAAACCGAAGCACTCGGAGAAAACCTGCACCAGCGCCACTTTGTCCACGACAAATTCCACTTGAGCAGACCCGGGATCGAACCCGGGCTGCCGCGGTGGGAAGCCAGCGACTAACCGCTTGAGCTATGGCGCGGCGTAACGATCTACCAATACTGTACAATGTCACGTCGTAGAAGACAAGTACTTTTCTTTGTCAGCTCCACGAGAATTTCAAATGTTGAGAAGTTCCGTGTTTATTCTGAGAATCTCGTATAAATAGACCTACACACTGTGTGGGCTGAATGCGTAGATTTTACTGTTCAAGTAGGTGGTACATATAGTAACCACTGTGCTTGAAAAGGTTACACTTGCATAAAACGTTTGAAAAATAGCCATTTATCTCGTCTAGCGGTTCTATTGAAGTTGTTTTACGGATGATAGATAAGGGGTCTATTCACACACACAGAACCCCTGCTACTCGTATGTGCCGAAGTCAAAGGCCATTCTGGATACTTGTTCTAGCTTCCTACATTCATTAGGATTATTTTCCTGTAAGAAAAAAGGCGATGAAATATAATTTCATAGTTTCGTGCTATGCTGCAGAGTACCTCGTTTAGCACGCCCTTTAATATGACGCTGTCATGGCGTAGCTACTTTTTAACAGGACGCTTCCATGTTATAGCAGCTCCTTAACAGGATGCTTCCATGTTATAGCAGCTCCTTAACAGGATGCTTCCATTTTACAGCAGCTCCTTAACAGGATGCTTCCATGTTATAGCAGCTCCTTAACAGGATGCTTCCATTTTACAGCAGCTCCTTAACAGGACGCTTTCGTGTTATATCGGGTATTTAGCAGGACGCTTTCGTGTTATAGATGTTTGATAGGACGCTTTAATTTTAGCAGGTTTCAACGGGACGCTTTCGTGTTATAGAAGCTCCTTAATAGAGCCCTCTCAAGGAATAGCAGTTACTTAATAGGATGCTTTCATGCTGTAGCACGTCTTCAAGAAGATTCTATCATGAGGTGGAATATTTCGAAACGTCGTAGCTGTTTCTTGTCGGGTTTGATTTTATGGCGACATTTTGAGAATCGTGTGGTTTGGACGGCCTTTGGAGCTTTGTCCTTTCTTGCTATGAGAAGGGAAAGCGTAACCTATGACACATGGACGCACACGTTTCAATCAGCCTACAAGGAAGGAGCTGTAAAATGCCATGAAAGAGAGAGAACTGTGTCCAGACTGAAGAGAGTAACGGGAGAAGTTAGAAGAATAAGGATGTATCACATTCCGAAATTCACTTTCTTTATTCTAATACTCGTAAGTTAAACCATTTTTATTTTGAAGAAAGTCGTCTTCTGGGTTTAGGCGCCGTGTATTCTTCGTTTTGGCCGACGTTTCGGAGGAACGTATCGCCTCCATCTTCAGAGCAGTTGAATGGCAATAGCTCTCTGCATTCCAAGCCATTCAACTGCTCTGAAGATGGAGTCGATACGTTCCTCCGAAACGTCGGCCAAAACGAAGAATACACGGCGCCTAAACCCAGAAGACGACTTTCTTCATAGTCATCGCCGTGAAAACCTCAAAACTTACATTTTTATTTTATTGATTTTGTAGTTTTTTAATGTCGATGTCCCGTGTTCAGTTACATTTCAGTTTACGTGAGATTTCGACGAAGTGTCACTAGGACAGGCTCTTTCAGCATACTTCGGTTTCCCCTTCCAGCTCTCATCCCATAAAATACTCTACTCTCATCTGTCATCTGGGGCTGGGACAGTATGCCCAGTAGTGGCCGACTTACCAAGAGACTTAGTCTCATCCAACCACAGATATTTTAAAAAAAATTGAAGTCTAATGATTGGATATTAGTGAATAACGAATTGGGAAGGATGTGCAATGAAGGAGACATTGCCTAATTTAAGGCACCTTTCTGGTATTTCCATAGGCAGAGCAAGGAAAACCGAGAAACTCTCTACCAGGCAGGATACTGGGTGTTCCAGCCGAGATTCGAACCGTGCACTTCCCGAACAGAAGTTAGAAGTGATACAGCTCGAGACGACATGTCCAGAATTTTACGAGGGAGAGTCAGTAAATATGTCACAAATGGATATAAAACGAAAATCATGTGATATTGGACTTAACGTCCGTTATTTATCGTCCGTCAATATTGCAACACATTTTTATTCACTACTTAATTTTAATTTTAGTTTAACATTGTACACTTTGACACTACATGTTTCGGCCCCAAACGGCCATCTTCAGATGTCTTTGGGGCCGAAACATGTAGTGTCAAAGTGAATAATGTCAAATTAAAATTAAAATTAAGCAGTGAGTAAAAAGTGTTGCAATATTGACGGACGATACATAATGGACGTTAAGTTGAACACTTGCAACGGGGATGCTGAAATGCAGAATCATGTGATATTGGAACCTGGGGGGAAAAAAAGAAAAAAAAAATATTTCTCGACATATCCTCCACGAACACTGATACACTTGTCCCATCGCTTTGCCAGTTCGTCGAAACCCGCAGCGTACAACTCTTTTGATTGTTGTCTCAGCCACTTCCACACCTCCGTTTCAACCTGTCGATCCAGTTGCGAACCGCTTTACGCGACAAACACTTTCCACCATAAACAGGAAACATTTCTTTCATTGATATCCTTTGCACTGAGGGTGTTTGCCCACAAAAGAGAGATACACAACAGAACACTGCTCTTCGGTAGTGAACTCCTGAAGCACGGTCGCCATTTTGACTACTGCAACCAGCCTCTGAACGTGCGCATGCGCGTATGCTATCCCGAATGTCGTGAAGCTGGACTGTGCAGCTACCAATTGATACATATACGAAACCTATTACATTTGTTTTATTTCCATTTGTGACCTGTTTGCCGACTCTTCCTCGTAATTTTATGTGTGACAGTTTTCACATTACAAGAATCGAGAGTCGCTAAAGGCGATTTCTTTGTTCAGATCCCGGCTTTCTTCTGGGATGAAACGTCACGTAATTTGGCAGGTAGGTCCCCGCCGTCCTTCTTCCGAGACCTTGGTACATGTCCACCTAAATATAGGACGTTGCAGCCCTAGAAGTCTGAGATGTAAATACTTAACTGTGTTGTTGCTGCCCACTCGCTTCTGCGCAAACAGTTAAGCCTTGTTTTGTGATTCTAATAAATTCTGTTCAGTCTCGTAACAGTGATTTGTGAGCCGGGATAGCTAAGTCGATATAGCGATGGAGTTATGAGTGGACGCTCGGGGTTCGATTCCCGGCAGGGCAAAGAGATTTTTCTCTACTCCACAACGTCCAGACCGGCTGTGGGGCTCGCCAAGCTCAACTCTCCGATGGGTACCGGTTGTAAAGCAATTTGTTCGTGAAGCTGGCCACTCACCTCAACCTAGAGCTGAGGTAAAGAATGGCGGAGCTATCCTACCACTCCTCTATACTTCTCCTCGGCATGGTGCTTAATTAATTAAGCTCAGAGACAACGTTACCTTGACTTGGCAATGACTGAAGGACCCTTCCAATTTCCTTCTAGATTTTTCTTACAGTCAAATAATTTTCTTACTACTCACTTCAATCGGGGTGGGCTCTAAAGCAGTGTGGATGCGCTCCTGAAAATTAGCACAAGTCGCGGGTTGAGTCAGCCCCCTCCACAGAGGTCTCGAATTGTCTCAACACGCGAGGTACAGCAAGATGGCCGCTGGCCTCACGTTTTAGACACAGAAACCCGTGCACGCAAACAGTGTCACGTTCGCATGGGAAATTTTTAAACCAGACTCACTTGTAAATAAATATTCCAGGTCGATATTTCAATACAGGAGTCGCCAACCTGCGGTTCGTGACTCGAAGCTGGTGATATTATTCAGAAGAAAACGCAAAGCGTGGTAGATGAAGTTGACGTTTTACAAATTTTAACATTAAGTCGTACTTTGTGTGATGAATTACAGGATTTTAGAAGATTATACATTATTGATTTTGACTAGTTTACAATGTTGTCTTCTGGGTTATGCTTCCATTAATCTTGTAGGAAGTTATCGACGTTTCGGGGAAATCTGCTACCCTCATCTTGAGGGAGTCAGTTTTATCAGTGATAGTGGAGACAGGAGGTTCTTCCTGACGTCAGTAATAAACAAGAAGACGCCACAATACAGAAAACGACAGTTAATTTTTTTTAACCCCGTTAAAATTTCAGTTATAATATATTGCTTCTGCGTTCGTTTGTAATATATCCGCTCCAATAGAGAAACAAAACAAAAATAAACTCCGTTGTTTTAGTCCGCAAGCGAACTATACCGACTGACCGCCGCTTGTCGACGAAGTTAGTGCCAACTTTAGCGGATAGAGCGTGTCGCGTGGTCAGCGTAACGAATCCCCACGGCCGTTAATCTCGGTATTCTAGACCGGAGCCCCTATTTCCTTGAAATAGCTCCTCAATTATCCTCATGAGGCTGAGTGGACCCCGTTCCAGACCCACTGCTTCTAAAAAAAAATCTGGTAGCGCCGGGAATCGAGCCCGGACCTCTGGATCTGTAGTCAGGAACTCTGACCACTAGACCACAGAGGAAGTCCCGCTCCAGTACAAGATTTTATGTACTGCTTGCCTGTCACACGGCTCAAAAGCGCACTTCTTATGTACCCCCAGAGTAAATTAGAGTAAATTGAAGGTATCGTCACGTGTTCAGGGACACATTAAATAGGTTTTCTTCTTAAATAAGTATGGTTCTTAGCTGATTACCTGCTTGACTTATTGTTCGACCCTAAAGATGGAGATAATATGTTCCTTCGAAACGTCAGTGAACTTATACCGGCGTATACGGCATCCTATTCCAGATGATAATATTGTGTCGTATTTACCGTTACCAAGCAGTGACTCTGTAAACAGCAACCGTTGCTAGGTAACACCTGCAACATACACGTACGCAACAATAGAACTGTTCTATGTAGTCCGTGCCGAGATGTTATAACCGGGAGGTTCGGAGCTTAGCGAGTTCACCCGTGTGGAGGCTGGGCCGAGTACCTCCACCGTGACCCTGCGAGTCGTAGGAGACGAGGAAAAGAGAAGTCTCAAATCTGAGACAGTAAAATATTGTCTCGAGTACCGAGGGACTCGGACCCGAGAAAGACAGCATTGGCAAGGACCAACAACATATACAAAAGACAGATCCGTCCTCTCGTCAGAGACGGCGCCCCACAAAAACAAGACCGTTACTATCAAACAGTAATATCTGGTCATGAGCCCCAGATGGGGCTCGACACCTAGACTTACTGATTGACCGTCAGTTGCAATGTGACTTGGACTTAATGAGTTTTTATTTTTGTACGGGAATCTGTGAAGAGAGGACTTGAGCCAGAGGCAGATAAATCGCCATTGCTGGAGCCGTTACCAGGAAACGTGTAGTAACAGACTGAGAACACTAGACTGCTTGCTGTAGTGAACTGTAAAGTGTATAAATGGCGATAGTGTTATAGTTATTTGTAGTTTCGACCTGTAAGTGGTCAGTAAATCTATTCACCAATCCAAACCCCGTCTATAGACACACACAATACGTGACAATATTCTTTGCTACCATTTTTTATTCCTCCACATTCATATTATGGTCACGAAAATATAACATTTTGGAGTTCCGAGCATGTTTTGTGGCCATCCTATTGCTACGAATATTTCAAATGTAGTATGTCTTATGTTGTATCATGCTTTGTTTGACACACTGTAGCATACGAAACAGGCTATGCTAACCTCTTTGCATAGTTAATAAGAGGAACTTGACAGAAATCTGATTGTTTTCAGGCACGGTGAACGGGGTCGCTTAACCACACCGACTTAATTTCTGGGCAATCCTCCAGCAAGGTAAGGACATTAATTAGAACTCCATTGTCATAAGTGTCGCTATTGTCAGATGTCTGGGTTCTGTACTGTCCTGGAACTTAGTTTCATTGGTTGTATAGCCCGTCCAGCATTACTAATATAGTACGTATCTTGTCTTGTGGGGTTTTGTTTCCGACGTCGTCTATCATAACAGTTCAGACGTTTCGGTTCTGATTTCTCACGCCGGACTCTAATGTAGTTCTGTTTCTTCTGTGAGCGATTCATACTCGTGGCCTGCTGGATCGGACGAAAGTATGAACTTCCGATTTAACAAGTACTAAAGCCCACTTCTAAAATAATAATCCGTTGCTGTCACACACGGGTAAATCCCAACGCTAGATTGTAGCCAGGTGTGAAACGGCCTTTCAGAACGAGGAAAACGTTAAATTTCACTGGATCCTCAGTCACTGGGGGACACGCGGTAGCGTAGTTGGTTGAGGCACTATGCTACAAGCGGGAAGGTCACGGTTTCTAGTCCCGATGAAGTGTATTTTTTCAATTGACCTAATCCTTCCAGTCCTACTATGACCTTGGGGTCTACTCAGCCTCTAACAGAAATGAGTACCAGAAATCTTCCTAGGGGTAAAAGGCGGCAGGCGTGTAAGGCTGGCAATCTCACCGCCATCTGAGCCGATTGTCTAGATAATATGGGATCCTCGACGTCTAACAACCCTGTTGGCCTCCATGGCTTGTTATAGGGACAGCTTTACCTTATCTCAGTCCCTGGAGGACAACAGCTCTTTCTAACGGACCTAACAGAGTAGATGTGTCCTCCCCTCTCAACTGACGACGGAAACAGACCCAGTTTACGAAACGTTGTGTTCTTTAGAATGCCGGACGATTGACAGAGGCCAAAAACTCTTTAATTCCTTCTTTAATAACTGAGCTTATAACAACTGAAGCCTGAAGGTCGCTGGTTCCGTTTCCTGTGAGGTCACTGAATTTTTCTGTTGACGTAATCCTTCCAACCGCAATATGTCCCTGGGGTTAACTCAACCTCTAACAGAAATGAGTACCATGAACCTTAAAGGGCGGCTGGCGCGTAAGGTTGATAACCTCAGCGCCATCTGTGATTGTCTAGATAATGTGGGAGCCTTGGCGTCTCACAACTCTATGGGCCTCGGTAGCCTGTTTGCATGGGTAGCATCACATTTTTTACGTCGAGGACTCTTTGCTGCGTGGTGTTGTTCTGAATCATGAAATTAGCCGAAGTAGTTAAGCCACAAGAAGCCTCACCTTGCGGGAAAGAGCTATATCGACACGTGTGATCTCAGAAGACAAACTGAATTCCAAGCTGGTACAGATAGCATTCCGCATGTAAATGCTCTGAACAGTAACGTATGGTTTGCCGCACCTGGAGCTAGAACAGACCCATTCTATGCTAAACCTCGTATGTCCCACATTGCCAAGTAAACAAAGAACACAACCACATTAACAAGTGACAAGCAAAGGGCGGATTAGGCATATGTGGCCGAAACCCGCGGCCGGAATGCGGGGTCACCACACTTTGCATTTTCGGTACAGATCCTTTTCTGCATGGACTTTAAAGAAAAAATGAACTAATTACTTACTTAGGGAGCTGAGCCCTTCTTGAGGAGAAGCAAAATTTGCAGCTGCTCAACAATTTCCAAGCATTTTATGGAACCCGAAGGTTCATTGCCGTGTTCACAAGAGCCCTCCACTGGTCCCTATCCTCAGCCAGATCAATTCAATCCATACCACCTCATCCTATCTCTCCAAGATCCATTTTAATGTTGTCCACCCATCTACGCCTTGGTCTTCGAAAATGAACTACACTCGTTTTATTTGAGGCCTACTGTATATCTGTTGCATCTTAGGCCTCGGCTCTTCTTGGAGGGTCAGTAGTTCGAATTATGATAATGGTTACTTTTCTTTTTCATTGAAGGTGCTGAACTGATGGCAGAAGGCCAGCGACATCTTAGTATTTCGTCTAAGAATTTCAACTTTGAAGATCTGAAATTCTGGACGATGATATATTAATATAATTTTTTGAATATTATCCACCATTCTGTCTTTTATTTAAAAACGACTTTTCGGAAACTGGTCTCTGTCTCCGTTCTCAGGTAAAAGCCTGAAATAAATAGCAAATCAGGGCTGGATAACGTTAAATAATCAATAATTTTATTTAAACTTAAGTTTCTATAAAGTATCCGAGAACCTTCACAATAGAGAAGACCCAGGTTCGAAACTGGCTGTAGCAAGAAAAATAAACGCTGAATTAATGGTAGAAATTTTGCATTCATTTTCCACCCAGAAGTCCAGCCGTTTATGTTAGTAAGAATTTAGAATATTCTCCAGTGAAGGAGGACAAGGCTCGAACCTGTCAGTAGGGTAAACATAAAAATACTGTGAATATAAATGGTGACTAGAGAGAGATGTCACAGGAAGCTAGTTAAGGAATTCTTCGAGCTGAGTATTTCCAGATGCATCACACTTATGTACTCGGGCTCCGTAAAGGATCTTATCATCAGTGTTTGCAAAACACGGTCTACCAGTGTTCTCAGGCGAACTGATCTGAGGAATTTGTTCAAATTAATTTATATTATAGTACAGTATTTAAGTCTTCTTAATTTCTAAAAGTTAATATTAATATTTCGGAGAGTACCCTAACAATTATTTTCTCATTTGTAAGTCATAACCGCCTCTGTGGTCTAGTGGTCAAAGTTCCTGACTATAGATCCAGATATCCGGGTTGGATTCCCGGCGCTACCAGATTTTCTGATAAGTAGTGGGGCTAGAACGGGGTCCACTCAGCCTCGTGAGGATAATTGAGATATTTCAAGCAAATAGCGGCTCCGGTCTAGAAAACGGAGATTAATGGCCGTGGAGAGTCGTTGCGCTGACCACGCGACATTCTCTATCCGCTAAAGTTGGCACTAACTTCGCCGACAAGCGGCGGTCGCTTTGTCGGTATAGTTCGCTTGCAGACTGAAACCACGAATTTTTTTTTTATTTTGTTTGTAAGTCATAGAATGGTCGGATGAAATAAATTAAAGCAGCTTAAATTCGTGTGTAGAGATAAACCGGGTTCTAAAAACGGAAAAAATGTTAGAAATAACAGGACAGTAAGTACTAAACCATACAAATGAAGCAAAATGTCCGAACTTTAAACCTCGTAGATCAGTTGATTAAATACGATTGGTGTTAATTTATCAGTACATTTTTTGTTATTTCTCCAATTTATTATACAATCTATCCAGCTATTTTGGATAATAAGTACTAGTTATGATGAGTATAAAAGTAATTTAACATGAAGAACGTGTTCCAATGAACTCGTTCTATATGTAATTTAACTAATTATAGTCAACTAGTTAATTGTTTTACAAAATTAGATAGCAAATCTGGTTAACAGTTCTGACGGTTTAAATCTGTGAAGCCTCCTGACTTCTTCNCTGTTGGAATTCCCAGGTCCTTGTGTAGGACGAAGTTTGGTACGTACCATGGTGCGTTAACTAGTACACGCAGTACCATATTTTGGAATCGTTGAAGAATTTCGATGTTGGAGTTGCTAGCGGTACCCCATAAGGGTATGCCATAGGTCCATATCGGTTTTAGTATAGTTTTATATAATAGGATCTTGTTCTCTGTTGAGAGCTCCGAATGGCGTCCCAGCATCCAATACATCTTGTGGAATTTAGTTCTGAATCAGTACATATGGAGACAGTTTTATCAGCAGAAACATCGGTCCGGGCGCCTGATTTTATGGGAGGTGAACATTATGGATAAAATAGTTTGTGATAAACTAGTTGGTATACGTAAAGTAACAACTTAATAGTGATAAGAATTATGGCGATAATTCAGTTCAGTTATTTATTTATGTTCTTATTCAACATCCCAAAGGCCAATTATAAAGTAAACACGATGAAAGAACAAACTAAACACATACGTACAAAAAAAATACAAACCAAAGTAACCTCTGTCATTTAGATAATAACTCTTTAATTGGTGCAGTCATGCCAACCACGAAACAGTGAAAATATACGTACGTATACATAAATTAATGCTGCGTACAATTAATATTTTAGTAATTAAAACAATCATAAAATATGGCTAAGAGGAACAGTTTTGTTCCAAATGCGTCAACATCCCTACAAATAATAATAATTGAATTGAATTTATTATTTGTTTACTTGCTCATCTCAACAGCCAATGGTCAGTTACAGAGTCAGCACAATACGAACAACAGCCTCAATAAGGCAACACAAGGATAAAACAAACAAACGAATAAAACCAAGAAAATTGATCAGTTAAGTTTGTACATATTTAAGCCTTAGATTCTAAAGATATCTGTAGATTTACGAACTACATTTGCGGTTGAAGCACATCTAGCTGAAGAAGTGATCATGATAAAGGTACGTATATACTGAGTATGAACCGAAGGCCAACTGTTTCAAGGACGAAAGAGAAACACTTAATGCCACTAAAGGCCGCGCCATAGCTCAAGCGGTTAGTCGCTGACTTCCCACCGCGGCGGCCCGGGTTCGATCCCGGGTCTGGTCAAGTGGGATTTGTGGTGGACAAAGTGGATCTCGGGCAGGTTTTCACCGAGTACTTCGGTTTCCCCTGCCAATCTTCATTCTACCAACTGCTCCATAATCACCCTCACCTATGATGTGGGGCTGGTACAATAGGCCAGAAGTGGCCGCAGTACAAGAGACTTAGTCCCACCTCACTTGCAATAAAAAAATAAAGCCACTAAAGTCATTTATTAAGGACAGAGTATCAGAGTGATGACTCACGAACATTTAATTTTCTCAACAAATAATAATAATAACTTACTTAATCCGTTCCTCTTATACCTTTACAGTGTCGAGGTTTCATTTTGGTCATTTTACAGACGGTAGGGCTCCTTGGACGGGTGATCAGCTCGTCGCAAGGCTTCTACCTTAACAAAGGACAGCACAAACACAGAATAAACACATACACATGCCAAACATTCATGCCTTGTGTGAGATTCGAACCCACGATCCCGGCTTCCAAGCGAGCGAAGTCAGTACATGCCTCAGACCGCTCGGCTACCGTGTCCGGCATAATAATAATAATAATAATCGTTGGAGTGGGAATGGTTGGCAGCCATAATCATCTTTGTTATCATCGAAGGTAAGGGTGTTTGGTCTGCTTCCGTTCAGATAGTATTACAGTGGTTAAGTCCGTCGTAAGCAAGCGCTGGTTGCAGCGTGCAGTATAGACGTACTCTTATTTTCCACCAGAGCACAACTGCGAAACGGAGCGCGGCCCTGCTGGTAAGTTTCTGTGGGCTTGCTTTATGGCGCTGTCATCTAGGTTGTATATACGCAGATCATAGGTAAAAGGTAAAGCTACACGTGTAACAGGCCGTGAGAGCCCATAGGGTTGTGAGACGTTGAGGCTCCCACATTTACTCCAGATAATCGGCTCACAGCTGGCGGTGAGGTTGTCAGCCTTACACGCCGGCAGCCATTTATGCCCCAGAAAGATTCCTGATACTCATTTCTGTTAGAGGCTGAGTCGATCCCAGGGCTATAGTGCGGTTGGAAGGTTTAGGAATTATCCACCTCATCGGGACTCGAACCCGCGACTTTCAGGCTTGTAGCACAGTGCCTCAAGCAACTACTCTACCGCGTGCCCCCCGCAGATCATAGGATGATTTAGAAATATTGAATTGAAAAGTATTTGGAAGGAAACGATCACGGTCTAAGTGAGGTAACTTACTATTTCAGCAGTCACCTTCAGGAACTGAGGAAAACCACGAAAGCCTCAGGATAACCGTTGTCTGGGTCGGGATTCAAACCGAGCACCTCCTGAATACAAGTCTGAAGTGTTGTCATTACACAAACGTGCTGTGTGTACCGATAGGATGACTGGATTGCAATGAATACAGAATTGAGGAAGTTGTGGCGTTAACTCGTAAACAGGGGCGCGGAACTGGCCCGAATTCCTTGCTGTACAAGGTGTGTCACCTGTCTAATTAACGCTCTATTAGCGTCGTTCAGGGCCGAACGCACTTTCACAAGGAAATATCTTTGGGTATTCCCTTGTAGTCAGCCCCACGTGACTTGCGAATTTATGGAATCTTTTTTGCAAGTCTCATTTAAACCGGAATGTAAATATTGGTCAAGCCGGTCACGGTAGCCGAGCGGTCTAAGGCATGCACTGTCTTCGCTCGCTCGGAAGCCGGGATCGTGGGTTCGAATCCCACTCAGGGCATGGATGTTTGTGTGCGTTTTTCTGTGTTTGTGTACAGATAGAGGCCTGACGACGAACTGATCACCTGCCCAAGGAGTCCTACCGTATGTCTAAGATCTAGAAAAACCGAAATGAACGGAGAAGTTCATGGAGGTAGGCCTAGGCCCACTGGGGCGCTAGTGCCAAGAAAAAAAAAGGTCATTAAGTAACGTAGAAATTAGTGAAGAAACGTAAAGGCAAAAAGAAAAGATTCTTCCTGTACTTAATGAATTAAGTACTTAAGCAGTACAGCGTAAAGACTTACGGAGGAGTGAAGATGCAATTTCATGTTCTCACAGAGGGAAGTGTGAAGAGTATGATCTTATGGGTTTGTAACGCCGTGTAGTTCGGAAGAGCCCAACAATTAGGAGGAATATATCACCTCCATCTTCAGGGTAGAATAATAAGCCAAATGTGAAAGCAGCATGAAGCAGGTTCGGTTCCCAGTAGGGGAAATACGCCTTTTCTTCTGTACACCGTTCAGATTGGCTTTTGGCCCCACCCAACTTCCTCTCCGATCGGTACCAGTAGCAAATAGGGCGAGAGGTTCAGCTGACTACACCTCTTCATCTCCTGTTAAGGTTAGGAATGCGTGGAGCTATACCTTCATGTCCACATGTATGTCTATGGCATGGTGATCACTTAAATAGAGGGACAAATTTACCTGTATCATAGGAAGTTTATGACCTAGAAACATTTGCCTCCTACCTCCACAACCTGGAGGTTAATTTGTGAACTGCGAGTCGCATCTAACAAGCAGAGATCTTGTGCTCGTTTTGTGGTTATACGGCGCCTTCAGTGTCGTATTAAAGCGTCGAATATTACGTTAATCAATGAACAGTGAATTGGAAACGATTTGAAAAGAAGCGGTCTTGGCTTAATGGCGGCACTATCCCAGCATTTCCTTGAAGATACTGAAGAAAACCACATAACTTGTGAGTCAAGATAAATGGTATCACGGTCAGGATTGAAATCGAGCACTTCCCGACTAGATCGTTAACACTGCGCATGTCCAACTTGCATGGTTATACCCGCGGTATGTTGTACTCGTTTGGGCGGTCCAAACTTATGGGTCTCAAACATGAAGACGGTTCTGTGTACACGAGAGATGGTTAAGGTTTATACAGATTGAATATTCTATTTGAGGATTTTACTTTCTCGTATGATCTTGATGGTAATTTCAGAGTAGAAATGTAATTAATTCACTTTGGTTTTTCTAGATCTTACACATTCGGTAGGACTCCTTGGTCGGGTGATCAGCTCGTCGCAAGGCCCCTACCTGTACACAAACACAGAGAAACGCACACACACAAACTAAACATCAATGCCCTGAGTGGTATTCGAACTCACGATCCCGGTTTCCAAGCGAGCGAAGACAGTACATGCCTTAGACCGCTCAGCTACCGTGACCGGCCCATAGATATATAGTGCTTAATTTTTGTAACAGAAATGAACACTAAACATTTATAGCACAGAGAAACATATTAGCAGATCACGTGTTATTGACAAGCTTAATTAGTAAACTAACGGTACCCACTGGATAAGAAATTGTTTGCGTAAGAGATTCGGCCTATTCGTCGTATTCAATTAAAGAATTCCCCAAACTCCAGGCTTCTAATGTCTTATGTATATTGTTTTATTAACCTTTGGCCTTACATCTGTCAATATCAGTAAGAGGAATTGTCATTCAACATTCTTTCTGTTGTTCATTACCGTTATATCTTTTCCAGATGACATACGGACTTAGTCACACGGAGGCCAGATGGAAAAACGTTTGGAAAGTGACCCTTACGCTGAAAACCCACTGATGCGACAAGCCACGCGCGGTTTGTCGAGTGTTGTCGCTCGCGGCCGTTATTTGTATTGCTTTTATGAGCCGCGCGCGGTTAAGTTTTGGAACGCGGCACACAGGCGGCAGAGCTGTCGCACGCCTAATATGTACAACTAACGGACGCGCGCGACAAAGAACGGCTAGCCGCTCGCTACTAGTCGCGTCAGTGGCTTTTCAGCCTTAAGTTCAAATCGATCCAATGTACAACGAAGCATTGGCCAACGATTGTAGTCCGTTCCTTTTCTCGTCAAGTTTGGATGGGAAAACACCCTAAGAATGCTACGGAAGAGGGTGGGGAGTGTTGGGTTACCTTGTTCCAGTCGGGTCACGCGCTACAGACAGGAACTGACGAGTGCTGCCAAGTGACCTTATAAATCAGGAAAAGATTAAGCTGGCTCTTCGTCTTCCGCGTCGCTGTCATGCGCTTCATACATTTCTCCTCCCTTGTTTATGCACCACTTGTGTAGCGTTTTACAGACCACATTTCCCCTCTACCCTCATGGGTTTCGACTGAGTCCATTTGGTGCTGCGGCAACTGACTGGTCTATTGCATCAGCCTCAGATGATAGATGATGACGATGAATGTGGAGCAATCGGTGGAATGGAATGAGCAGGGGAAACCGAAGTACTCGGAGAAAACCTGCCCCACTACCACCTTGTCCACCACAAATCTCACATGACCTGACCCGGGCTCGAACCCGGGGCCACCGCGGCGGGAAGCCGCTGACTAAACGCCTGAGCTATGGCGCGGTTCTACAAACCACTTACTATAATTGGTTAAATGATAAAATGTGACAACGCTGTGCTTCACTGAACTGCCCAGGACAGAAAAATCTCGTACTACTGCCAGTCAATAACCTGGGGTCTCAACTGGAGGTTATCCCGAACCCTCTTTTGTTATTATCTAGTGCAGGTCCCTGTGAAGGCCAAGTTTCTGAACAAAAAGAATGGATTAATAGTAATTCCCAGGAGACGTATAGATACTGTGGCACTCACTGCCTGTCTTCCTGATAACGTGTCTGCGCCCACTGTCTCGCTGCTTCCCCACTCCGTTTATTATTATTATTAGAGGGGGTGGGTTTCCCCATGCACTTAGACAAGTTATTGGTCCATTGTGCGTCCCCCTTTAATTTCTATTGTCGCCATGCCCTACCGGTACTGGTGCGTGCTTCAGCCCCGTTCAGCCAACGAGGTCGGCCCTCGGTACCTGATATTTCCCCCATCTACCAGAGGCATTGGAAAGTACTTGGGCGGGAAATGTGTTGCCTAATTTTGCTCAGAGGTCTCGTACATACATGAGGATCTTTTACTTGCCGTACATCTACGACACGGGACCCACGGCTTAAAGTCCCTCCTGGAGGACTTGTTCCCTGAATTTTTCCGCCCTTAAAAATTCCACGACCTCCGCTGGGTTTGAACCCGCGTACCTTGAGTCATGAGGTGGGAACGTTACCCCTAGACTACTCCACTCCGTTTATGTACACCCCTATTTCGCGCATTTCAGAGGCCACCATAAAGCAGTGCGACTGTACCTGACTGCTTGCTCTTATGCTCCTGCGAACTCTGCAAAGTTTCAGACATAAAAGTTTTTAAAGGTTTACAATTTTTTTTTTCAGTTAGAATTGAACCTTATATAGACATTATCTTTTTCCTCGAACCCAGTTTTGATGCATTTCCTTCACGCGAATCAGCCTTGTGCTTCTCTTTGCGTGAGGTTGCCATCATGACACGAATCACACAAACAAATCTTCTTGGAATCTCGATATCGGCCTGTTTGAACTTAATCAGGAGTCTTTTGTTACTCTAACTCGATAGAATGAAACTCGTATGTTCCGTATAAATATTATTAAAAAGATTTAACAGAGGTTATTTTGAAATGTGCTACTGTACTACTTAAACAGAGGTTAGTAAAGGACTCTCGAATTGAAAGATAAATATCACGGAAGCATTCCTTGAAATATTACATACGCCATTGCGCTTAATGTACATTTATTGACGCTAATTCATGTTAGAAGCATCGTTACAGAACTAATCACACTTCTTACATAGTCAGGGATTATTTTGCCATGTTAATTCGCAATGTCAAACAAGGAATTCCTCGAACAAGTCACGAAGCTTATTTAACTAAGGACAGACATATAGCCTTGTATATTGTGGTATATCTACTAAAGCCAGAATTGTGAAGCCAGCAGAGACAGCCATTGCTAAGGAACAGCTCTGCAAACACGCCCATTGCTAGGTAGTGGTTCATTAACCGTCACATGATGGTCGCAACAGACACTTAAGGAAAAATAGAAGAGCTGTTGGAAGCGGTTTTCCGTGCGGTCCGTGCCGAGGCTTTATAACGATGATCAGCTGCTATTAAAAGAGTCCTGAGGCTGCAGTTAGAAGAGTAAGAGGTTGGTGTGAGATGGCCTTGAGCCTGCGAGGACGTGATCCCTGGAACAGAGGATCGTCCACGGCAGGAAGACGTTGCCAAGCAGAGCACTGAAGCCCGTCACTGAAATCCACACTACTTTGAAGAGAGGACGCCGTGTTGGTATGCAGCCGGTTTCGCGCTGCGCCTGTGTATCTATTGTGTCAGGGCGGGGGTGGCTTGGCTTTGCCGCCCCAGTCGTGGCCTATTAACTGTAAACCGGCTTCGCTAGATTTCGAGTGTTTCGCTTCTGGCCCATGTGACCACGCTATCTGTGCGCTTTGCGCTTTCAGCTTTTGAACCAACTGACTTTCAATACATTTTTATGAAGGTTATGCTATTGGAGGTCACCCCCCCCCAGTACCGTACTTTGTAATTTCGTACAGTCAGTAATAAACATCACTGACGGGCAAACTTCTGAGGTGAGAGCGATGCTAACGCCACTTAATACAACACCCTGAAGAAGTGGCGTATAGGTATTTGTCTTGGTATCCTATTTTTTATTATTATTCTTAGTGGGGTCAGACTGAATCCACTTGGTACTGCGGCCACTACTGGCCTGTCGTACCAGCCCAATGTGATGCATGATGGTGAATGTGGAGCAGTTGGTGGAATGAAGATTGGCTTGGGAAACCGAAGTACTCGGAGAAATCCTTCCCCAACGCCACTTTGTTCGCCACAAATCCCACATGACCAGACCCGGGCTCGAACCTGGGAAGTCAGCGACTAACCGCTTGAGCTATGACGCGGCCTCTCGGTACCCTGAAGACAGATGCAATATATTCCTTCCTAACGTTTATCAGCTGACTAAACGTATCATATGACATAAGACGGTAGGTCTACCCTTCACGCGACAGTGTAAACATGTATTATGCCTTGTGTTTAGTTAAACATTTTAAAGGGTAAAGTTTACCTTGTGCTTAATTAGCTAAGCACCACGCCATGAAGACGTATGGAGGAATGAATGGTTATATAGATACACGTTTTCTTGACCTTTCACGAGATGGAGGTGAGTTGTCAGCTTCAAGCCCCTGCCGTATTATCCCTAGAGAAGAAGCCCACGGTACGCATTGGTCTCATCGTTGTCCGCCCAATCCATATCCCATCACTGTACCGACTGAGCTAACCCGGCTTCTCATTAAATATTTATGACGTCAGGAACATTTAAATAAAAGCTGTAGACCTGTGTACTGTTTTTGCAGCTTGCTTGGCAACATATTCACGCGAAATATTCCAGAATGCATTTCTCTGGTTATCTGTGATTACTAAATGAGATGCTCTGAGCCTTTCATGATCATCATTGGCAAAACAGCCTTTTTGAGCCACAGGCATCCTTAGAACAATCTGGCAGATTGCACCAGGTTTTCACTTGTTTGGATTTCACGACAATAATTTTTTTTACAGAGTAAAGTCATCAGCGCCGGTGACGGTAGCCGAGCGGTCTAAGGCATGCACTGTCTTCGCTCGCTTCGAAACCGGGATCGTGGGTTCGAATCCCACTGAGGGCATGGATATTTAGTTTGTGTGTATGTGCGTTTTTCTGTGTTTGTGTACAGGTAGAGGCCTTGCGACGAGCTGATCACCCGCCCAAAGAGTCCTACCGAATGTGTAAGATCTATAAAAACCGAAGTGAACGGAGAAGTTCATGGAAGTAGGCCTAGGCCCACTGGGGCTGTGGTGGCAAGGAAAAAAATCATCAGCCCTGCTTCCAACCCCTAGCCTGGAGGATCAGGTTTTTGCCATTATGTCCCCCATTGATAGGATGGTCCAGCTATACAATATTATTATACAGTTTAGGGCCGGTGGTGTGCCGCGGTCCCTGCCCCACTTTACTCACCAGACGGCCACCGGTTCAGGCTGCTCCATTCCCAGGTCCCTCATGTATCTTCGGTCCCGTCATCCCCTGGTTTGCACCCTCAGGTCAAGCTTCCGTTTCCTGCAACAGTGACATTATCATCATGGGGGGGGGGAAGAGGAATGCATATAGGATACTGGTAGGAAAGCCAGAAGGTAAGAGACCACTGGGAAGACCAAGACGTAGGTTGGTGAATAATATTAAAATGGATCTTAAAGAGATAGGATGGGATGGTATGGACTGGATTGATCTGGCTTAGTATAGAAACCAGAGAAAAGCTCTTGTAAACACGGTAAATCTCAGCAATTCATTCACGGAATGTAATTATAATTCCAGAATAAATATATGTTATTTTGTAGATTTGAGGTTTTCACGGCGGTGACTATGAAGAATGCCGTCTTCTGGGATATGGCGCCGTGTAGATATAGTATAAACCGACGTTTTGGAGGAACGTATCGCCGCCATTTTCAGGGCAGAAAAATCCGCAAGCGAGGAAGGTTTGTGTGAAGCCTGTGAAGGTGGCTGCAGACGGCATTCTTCATGGTCACCGCCGTGAAAGCTTCAAATCATACCCGGTAATAAAGCTTCGGTGTGCCATAAATTGTTGGGAAGTTCTTGAGTAGCAACACAACTGGTGGCTATGCATAATGACGCGCAAAAATCATCACTGGCATTAAGGTGCGTTTAGATTGACGTCATGACTACGTCATAAATCGATTTATACGTGCCATTTTATCTGTATACTTTAGAAATTACAGGCCTGCGTAAATGTGGAATTCTAATGACGTGCGAGATATGCGACTGGTACGTTTATAAGTTGCATACGTGGGGTAAGCGTGCGTTACGTATGACTTGTCAAGAGTTAATCGGTTTGCGCTGCAGATAACGGTAATGATGTTAGTATTCCTTCCATGCGCAGGAATCAGGGGGGTCACTATCAGCTTTCTTATCACATATTCGACCCTGAAGATTCAGACAATATGCTCCCTCCGACTCTCGACGAACTTCTACGGGACTACACGGCCACACATGTCAAACGATATTACTTCTCGTGGTCACCATTGTGAGAACCTCATATCCATTACTGACCGAGTTGGTTACTGTTGGTGTACATGGAAGGAGCCTCGGTATAGCGATTAGCTACTGGCTGGAGGACGGAGGAGTCGGAGTTCGAGTCCCGGTGAGGCAAGAATTTCCACATCTCCATGTCGTCCAGACCGGCTCTGGGGTTCACCCAACCTCCTATACTCCCGGGGCTCCTTCCTCGGAGGTAAAGCGGTCGGGGCGTGAAGCTGACCACTCACCTCCAACTAGTACCGAGGTGAAGAAAATGTGGGTCTATACATCCACTCCCCATACGCCTACATGGCGTACTGCTTAATTAGTTGAGCATAGGGACAACTTTGACTCTCTCTATGGCCTAGTGATCGGAGTTTCTAGCTACAGATCCAGATGTTCTGGGTTCGATTCCCGGTGCTAGCAGATTTTCTAAGGAGTAGTGGGTCTTATCGCCCCTCCTTTTCAACTTTGCCTTAGAATATGCAATTAGGAAGGTCCAGGGAAGACCAGGTGGGACCGAAATTAAACGGGACACATCAGCTGTTGGTCTACGCCGATGATATGAATCTACTGGGTGATAATGTAGATACCATAAAAAAAACACACAAACTTTAATTGACACAAGTAAAGTGGTTGGTCTAGAACTAAACACAGAGAAAACTAAGTATATGTTGCTGTCTCATCACCAAAATGCAGGGCAAAATCATGACATAAAGATAGGAAACAGATGTTTTTAACATGTGGCACAGTTCAGATATTTAGGAACAACGATAACAGATCGAAACCTGTTTCAGGAAGAAACTAAGAGGCGATTTAACTCGGGTAATGCTTGCTACCATTCAGTCCAGAACCTTTTGTCTTCTCGTCTGTTGTCCAAAAACATAAAAATTAGAATATACAAAACTGTAATTTTTCCTGTGGTTCTGTATGGGTGTGAAACTTGTTCTCTGACATTAAGGGATGAACATAGACTGAGGGTGTTTGAGGACAGGGTGTTGAGGAAAATATTTGGACCGAAGAGAGATGAAGTGACAGGAGGTTGGAGAAAACTGCATAATGAGGAGCTTCATAACTTGTACTCTTCTCCAAGTATAATTAGAATGATCAAGTCAAGGAGGATGAGGTGGGCAGGTCNGGAACGGGGTCTATTCAGCCTCGTATGGATAATTGAAGAGCTATTTCAAGGAAATAGCGGCTCCGGTCTAGAAAACCGAAATTAGCGACCGTGGGGATCCGTTGCGCTGACCACGCGACACCCTCTGTCCGCAAAAGTTGGCACTAATTTCTCCGACAAACTGCGGTGGTTCGGTCGATATAGTTCGCTTGCGGACTAAAGCCACGGAGTTTGTTTCAGGGACAACTTCACCTTACCGTTTACCTTTACATGTAACCTTCATTGAGTCCACTATGTTTATATTACTTCTTAGCCTACTGCTAGAAAAAATAGAAATAGGCTTATGAGATCAATTTGCTGTCTGTGTGCCTGTGTATCTCCCTCCAATTGTCGCTATACAACTGCTAGGTAAACACGTATCCGCGAATATGAATGCACACGAAACAATAGAATTGTCGGACGCGTCGTTTTCTATGCAGTCCGTGTCGTATCAAGGGAAAGTAGGTGGTTGTTTATTCCGAAGATTTTAGGTGCATTTTATACATAAACAACGGCCGGAACCTGTGGACTTGGCGGCCACACACCGGGCTCGGGGCAAGCGGTAACCGGCGTATATCTCACACTACCCTGTGAGGCAGGTATTGCGTTACACCTCCTAAAATTACTTAGTAGTTTTTATGATGTAATTGTTATTGGTTGCTAAACTGGAGCAGAATTGGCGCTCTGAACCACGAAAGATATTGGTGGTGCGTGTTTCCGAGAGGGAAGTCTACAGCCCCCGCCCATACGGAGTCATGTCGCGAGAAGCCACAGCCCCGAGCATGAAAGAAATATTTTCTTAGTTCTATTTGAAACCAAATACAAGCCTTGAAGCGAGGACTCTACTTATGTACCGGCAGAGACTATATTTCGCCTGTCACAGTGGCCGAGCGGTCTGTGGCTTGAACTGTCTTCGCCGGCTGAAACACTGGGATCGTGGGTTCGGATCCCACTTGAGGCATGGATGTGTATGTGCGTTTATTCTGTGTGCAGATAGAGGCTTTACGACGGGCTGATCCCACGTCCGAAGGTTCTTACCGACTGTGTGAAAGGTCAAGAAATTGAAAAATCGCCGAGGTCCAACAAATGGCTGTAGAGCCATAGTTAGATAGAGACTATGTTTCCCCTTACACAGTATTCCACATATGCCGCGATGAATTTTTTGTAAATGCTCTGAAGTAGTCGTGAACTCTGGAAATGACAGTTCTTACAAGATTTTTATATTTCTGGGTCACGCAGACACGTGCAAGCTTTGTGCTTTCAATAAATATTATTTCAGGATTTTTATTAAAGTATTAGGATAAATATTATAGCACGGATTCTGTATGAACGTTAATAGTTCATTTCCTTTTTTTCCCAATTCTGTGAACTTAATCAGGGAGTAAGAACTTTGTTGAACTTGCGCTGGAAACATCACTGCTTTACTCCACATTATTAAATAAGATAAAAACGTACAGTGCTGCCTTTGTATCTTGAAAGCCTTTGAGAACAGATTAATACGAACATAGGAAGGTAAAGTTACCTTCGTGCCTAATTTATTTATCCATAGTTTACTTAACGTTACTGCTATGAAGCGTCGAATTATATTGAAGAATATTGAATATTGAATTGGATGGGTTCCGGATCAAATGTTGATGGCATGATTTAAGATACTATCCAAGCATTAACCTGGAATGAATGAGGAAAAGAACGCAAGACCTCTATTGGGATAAGCTGTGTTCCGAACAAGAATCCGGCACTCAATTAAGACGTATGGGGGGATGGATGTATAGCTCCACTTAATATTACTCTCAAAGCTGGATAGAGACGAGGGATTAGTTTCACGTTCCGGTCGATTTACCGCTAGGGATTGCGCCTTTGGTATCCACTGTGTAGGAGGCTTTCTGGGCACCAGAGCTAGTTCAGATATTCTGAAGAACAGAGAAGCCTCTGTGCCTACCGGGAATCGAACACTGATTTCCCCGTCATTCAGTCCATAGTCTGGTCACTGTACTCAATTAGCTATCCTGGTAGGTATGAACTTATTATGGCGTGTATACCCGTTGCTAGGCAAGTATCACGAAAAGGCGATTAGACAACGGCTGTTGATGGGCAACGGCCCGTAAACAATAACAGAGGAATGGCGTTTTCAGCGCTGTCCTCGCCGATGGATACGCACACAACAATTTATTTAGGAATAGGAACGGTGTTTTCTGTGCGGTCCGTTACTAGATGTTATAAGCAGGAAAATTAGTGAGTGTGGTTGGTGAGTGAATTAGTTACATAACCGTTGCGGTTCATTTGTGAGCTGTTGCTGTTAGATGCTGGTAGCTGAGGCACGGGGATAGTTCAGGGACCCAGAGGAAGGGGAACGTCCTCCGTTGGGAGCCGTTATCAGACAACGACTGGTGAATGACTTAAAAGACTTAGTGCGTGCTGTAGTGAATTGCAGAGTGTAAATTAGCGATAGCGCTATAGTTACTTGTAGTTACGATTTGTGTGTATAAGTGTTCAATAAATCCAATTACCATAGCATACCCCGTCTATAGTCACACTCTGTCACATGACAGTATTAAGGAAAATACGTATAATAACAGGTTTCAGAGGAGTCCTTTGCAAAGTAATGATTTTTAAGGAAAAATTTTCGTGATTTAACAACCTGCACTGAGAACTTGATGTTTCTTATGAAGCAGATCGCTATGAAAATGATAAAATACGTCGCTGTCAAGAAATGAATGGGACGAGAAACAGGACTTGATAGGAAATAAGAGACGAGAGCGGTAAATTTGAAATTTTATTGGCTGATGCTGTTAGGCGCCGATTTCAAATCTCGGCGGTTCACCAGTTTAATCCTGGGTCTGTTCATGTAGGACATATGCTGGACATGTTGCCACTGGGGCAAATTTTAGCCGAGCAATTCGTTTTATTCTGCCCATTTCCATTCCGCCACGTGCGCCATTTCTCTCTCCTCTCTCCCGGGGCCTGTGCAGTGGGCTACTTACGGTGAGGAAAAAGAAGAGAGAAAGAGTCATTCCAACGCTTACTATGTCTTCTTGTGTTTCCTTCTCCTTTTAGAGGGGTTATCTCTGACAATCCGAAAAGTGCCGTCTTCTATCATTCTTAAAATGTGTTTCTTCCAGTCTTCCCTACACTTATTCATCCGATCTAAAAACCTTTTCTTGTACGTACATGAAACATGCATATCTTTCTTACAGTTTTCCTCAAGGTATTCATTTCTGTGGTTTATAGCATTTTCTTTGTCCTGGAAGTGTCCGATAATTAAGTTCCTTATCGTTTCTATATTATATAATAAACAAAAGACAAAATCCGTGGTTTTAGTCCGCAAGCGAACTATACCGACCGAGCGACCGCCGCTTGTCAGCGAAGTTAGTACCAACTTTTGCGGATAGATGGTGTCGCGTGGTCAGCGCAAGGAATCCCCACGGCCGTTAATTTAGATTTTCTATACCGGAGCCGCTGTTTCCTTGAAATAGCTCCTCAGTTATCATCACGAAGCTGAGTGGACCCCGCTCCAGACCCATTACTTCTCAGAAAATCTGGTAGCGCCGGGAATCGAACCCGGACCTCTAGATCTGTAGCCGGGAACTCTGACAACTAGACCACAGAGGCGGTCCTATATTATACATAATAACAATAATAATGACTAATTAATGAGCTGACGGTTTTCAGGCTTTCAGATGGAAGTTGGTCAAGAAGAGCAGAGATATTAGTAAAATTCAGGCAGAGAAAATGATTTTTTTTAAATGGTCAAGAAACGTGCCAGATTATACAAAGGTATAAAAGAAGGAATGGAAAATTGCAGAGTTCTATGGTTAACCCAGTTGGGCAGAACGACCAGTGAGGGACACTCTAAGCTTTTGCTTCATGATATGCCCCAGTAAGGTGACGACAGTGCGAGGACATGACAGGAAACGGCTTTGAAGTCGGAACAGGCTTGGACCTATCCGTGATATGCAGAAGAAAACAGCGATACAAGTAGATACACAGTTCACCGTCGCTATAGGCAACACACAGTGCCTCTTCGCCTTGCAGCCAGAGGGGGCTCAAGGCTCACGCGTGTGTGTACTTACACATACTGCAGTAATTAAGGTACGGTCCATTTTGGGACGAAATGTGAATGTTGTACTAAAATGTGACTATATTTTCCCGTGCTACAATGCCAACAAAACAGTTTAATTAGTTTTCTTTCAACGAAAAGAGGGAGACGTGTTTTGTCAGGCTCTACATTCGCCATGTTACTTGCTGTAGGCTATTTCTCGGGCAGATGGACTCTGCACCTTTTATGTGCCTGCTATGAGTGCCAAAATTAAGTTCTTATGGGATGTGATGAAGTGTAGTTTAGTAAAATGGTATCAGCATTTCTGAGAACTAGCCGGTCACGGTAGCCGAGCAGTCTAAGGCATGTACTGTCTTCGCTTGCCGGGGTCATGGGTTCGAATCCCACTCAGGGCATGGATGTTTGTGTGCGTTTTTCTGTGTTTGTTTACAGGTAGAGGCCTTGCGACGAGCTGATCACCCGCCCAAGGAGTCCTACCGAATGTGTAAGATCTAGGAAAAACGAAGTGAACGGAGAAGTTCATGGAGGTAGGCCTAGGCCCACTGGGGCTGTAGTGCCAAGGGGGAAACAAAGTGGAAGGTAATTATGAATACACTTAAGCCCGGTGGCACAGTTACTGAAGCAGAAAGATGAGTGACTGAAGTTTCAGGGTTATGAAAATACAAATTGTCATGATCTCTCGTGGAACGTTAAGTTTGAAGATTTTACAGCACATTAAGCGGAGTAAATAAAGTTGCGTCATAATACATTAAATGTCTTCCTCTCTGTCTGTCTGTATTGTCTCTCTTCCTTTTTCAACTGCCCTTCTTTTTCCTTCTTTCTTTTTATTTGTTCCTTTCTTTAAATCAGTTATTTTCCCTTTAGTTGTTCCTCACTTTTTTATCTCTCTTCAATTTTTCTGTTTTCTTTTTCACACTGTCTTCCTCATTCTGTCTTAATTTTCTAATCCTTTGTTTTTCTTTCTTCCTATCTCTTTCTTTCATCATTTCCTTTTTCTCTGTATTCCTTCCGTGCTTTCTGTCGCTGTCATTTTAAATTAATTATTTCTTTCTTTTGTGTATCTTCCTACCTCTCCCGTTTTCTTTCGCTTTCTCATTTGTTCCTCCTTTTCTCACGTTCCTGAAGTAATAAAATCCGTGTCTTAGTAAATGAAAATTATGACATAGAAATGTCCTCGTTTTGGAGTCGCCAGAATTTTTTTCTTCTTTATGGGACCTTGTGTGGTCTCCTCGGTGCCCTCACATAGTAGTATTGTCTTTATGAATGACTATGACGTGTCAAGTGAAAGGTCACGACCTTGTCGACAGGAATGTGGGATCAATTGCTGCCGGACCTTGCTGCGTGCCGCCCGTTAGCCTGAATCTTAATTCCAGTGCTCAGTTGCCAAGCTTCCGTGGACCTGTAGCGACTGAGTAGAACTGATAATCATTATCAAACGAAGGCCCAGTTCTGTTTCATATTGTAGAACCGTTTCTAGGCAACAGTTCTGCAAACAATTTCCAGCGGCAACGTATACGCATACAATAGAGGCACTGTTGTAAACGGTGGTTTCTACTCTGTCCGTGCAAAGGGGTTATAAAGAGGACGACTGAAGCGAGTGGGGAGGCGGTGTCGAATACGTCCACCGTGACCCTGCGAGTCGTAGGAGGCGACGAAAAGGGAAGTCTCAGTTCTGAGACAGTAAAATATGGTCGCGAGTCCCAAGGGACTCGGACCCGAGTAAGACTGCGCTGGAAAGGGCCAGCAGCATATACAAAAGACAGACCCGTCCTCTCGTCAGAGAAGGCGCCCCACAGAAACAAGACCATAACTGTCAAACGATAATAATTAATATCTGGTCATAATCCCCAAATGGGGCTCGACACCAAGATTTACTGACTGGCTGACCGTCAGTCGCAATGTGACTTTGACTTTGACTTTGACAAGAACAGTTCAGTTGGATGGTTGCCGCCGTTCAGAGAGGACGTGAAGACGGAAGCAGAGGAATAGCAATTGTTAAAAGCCGTTACCAGACAACTGCTAGTGAAAGCACTGCGGGCTGGGAAAGTCTCAGTGTGTGATTTGTAAAGTGTGGAAATTAGCGATGGAGCTCTAATTAAGTGTAGTTACTAGTCGTGTGTTAAAATGGTCAGTAAATCCTTTTAAAATCCCTTCGATAGTCACTCATACACGTGACAATATTATCCACCATCTTGGGGCCCAGAAGACTATTCGAAACTTGAAGGACCCGTCATGTCTCGCTTTTGCTGGGCTTTCAGATTTTCTCTCTTTGTGGGTTATTTAACCTCTCTCGATATATAAGCTGGATAACATCGAATGATTTGGAGGCTAATGAATGGTGAATTGGAAAAGGTGTGGGAGGAAGTATTCGGCATTCACCTGGGGGGCTGAACATCTCGGTCAGAGTAAGAGCTTCCCCGACCTGCCGAATTCGAGTCTAGAATCTTACCGCTTCGTATGTACTGTGAAGAAATGGTACCCATATATTCGGTAGGTCCTAGGGCTTGCTTAGACGAAAGGCATCTGGTCTCTGTTATGATCGAGTTCATGGTTATGAAGCAGACAGGGATTACTCGTGACTGTACTGAAGAAAAACATACATTTTTTGTAAGGGGAAAGTTTCCGGGTCGAAGAGACAGAGAGTTAAATCTGTGAAATTTCGAATTTTAAATGTATAAATGAAATTTTTGGAATGAAATGAAAGTATCTTAAGATTTTTTTTTTGTTTTATGCGGCTGGTTACCCTTCGAGAAAATTCGTTTGTTAAGAGTCGGTAGTACCCACGATGCTCAGTTGTTCTTAAAGAAATATTTTTATCTGGATGAACAGATAAATGTTAATAAGCATCGAAAGAGTTGCTATAACGGTAACTTTCTTGCCTCGTATTTGAGAGGTGCTCGGATCGAATCTCGGCTGTGACATCGTCAATTTTTCGTGAATTTTCTCAGTCGTTCCAGGAAAATCCCGGGATTGTGCCTCGATTAGGCCACTACGACTTTGTTTCATATCGTTTCCAAATTATCATTCATCCGTTTGACGCTGTGTAGACCAGCTAGTGAAGGCGTCGTTAGGTAAACAATAAATAAATAAGTAACTAATAATTATGAATAAATGGCTGATTTCACTTTTCAGAAATTTGCTTCCGTTGCATTTTCCAGAAATTTCTGAACCGTCATTTTGTGAACGTTATTCTGGATATTCTTGTCGAAGACAATAAATTCGAGGTGATATCTCACAGCTGTAGTCTGAGATTATATCCCAATGCTGAGATAGGATATTTTTCGGTTCCGGCATCCAGGATCGCGTTAGTTTATTGGTTAGTTTTTTGGGATGGAGTGAGACTGAGTTCACTTGGTGCATTTGTCACTAACTGGCCTACCGTACCAGCCCCGGGTGAAAGGTGATGAGTGTGGAACAGTTAGTGGAATGAGAATTGGTGGGGGAAACCTAAGTACTCGGAGAAAACCTGCCCCTGTGCCGCTTTGTCCACCACAAATCCCATATGACCTGAACTGGGCTCGAATATTGCCCCCGCGGTAGGAAGCCGAGACTAACCGCCTGAATTATAGCACGGCCTATACTCCAGTATCACATAGCTACAGAGTAGGAAGTATTTTTTGCATCATGGAATATAAAGGAAACAGGTGTTATTTCTTTAAAAAATATCTTTATCTCCTTGACTTCACTTCTTTATACTTTAATCGTGGTTGTATATGAAGGAAACACTCTCTGGTGGGCGTCTTTGTCGCATTCTTTCGACAGCATGCTGCCTGTCGTGTGGGTATATAAGTGTATATTGCACGAATCATGAGAGGATGCAACATATTAGGGGCTCGTGCTTCCAGGCCGACGTGGCGTGATGTAGTCAGCGCTTCATTGCACTTGCCCAGCGTCTGGGGCTTCGCTGTAATGAGCTTTCTTCTTTCATTTTTATGGAAACAGGATGGAACAGAGGAACGGCTTAGATTCTGATGAGCAGACAAGACGGAATACATCCTAACATTGCGTTATTTGTGCTATTTTTTTTTTCGAGCGATCTACCGTGTCGATCTCGAACTAAAAACCAACCGATCAGGGGCGAATGACCGTATGTCACTGATATTTATATAAGTTCGACCAAAATCGTTATGTTTGGATGCCCCTATCTAACAATGCTCATATGTATCTGGAACCACTCTGTGATGGGTAAACTCTGAAAGGCGTAATATGAATAAATCCCGCCGAACCCTGCAGATGTCAGTGAGGCGCGCCCATTCATACATCGAAATAAACACAGAGAGGACATTCCATAAACCACACCTTTGTAGTCAAGGCTGCTGACAAAATATTGTCACGTGTATGAGCGTGATTATAGACGGGATTTGGATTGGTGACTCTACAAATAAGTATAACTATAATTAATTTATACACTTTACAAATCACTACACCCTAAATCTTCTCCAGCCTACAATGTTTTCACAAACCGTTCCCTGGCAACGGTTTCTAACAGTGGAGATTCTTCAGCTTCCTGAGTTCAAATCCTCTCTTTATAGAACTGACTAAGCTCTAACCTTGTACCTTGCTTGTAACATCTCGGCACAGACCACATAGAAAACAACTCTTGTATCGTTTCGTTCTTGTCTGTTGCTGCGGGATGGTGTTTACCGAGCTGTTTCCCAGAAACGGCCCTGATATATCCGCCCATCTCGCTGTCGTTGCATAGCAACGGCTCTACACAATACAATAT
>NW_019736399.1:1542751-1561231 GCF_002891405.2 Cryptotermes secundus
TATATATATATTGCGAGACATCCCCTCATTGTCACAATAATTTGTCATTCCATGTAAATGACAAAATGAACAGGCTGGCTAATGGATGAACTTCAAACAGTGTCAACAGTATCTGCCATTTGTGTCGTTCCTGCCCAATCTTACTACGACTCTGTTTTGCCTTCATTAAGAAGAAAAAATTATCTATAAGATACAAAGCGCCGTTTCCTTGTGGTTATTTTCTGAGATTTTTTAGAACACGGTTTGAGGTTACGGAACAACATCCCCACAATTTAGGATCTTCTTACAGCGGAGTACAGGTGTAACGGGTCGTGGAGGTCCATAGGGTTGTGAGGGGTTGAGGCTCCCACATTTTCTAGACAGTCGGCTCACAGATAGCGGTAAAGTTGTCAGCCTTACGCACCGACCGCCCTTTAGCCCCAGGAACATTCCAGGTACTCATTTCTGTTAGAAGCTGAGACGACCCCAGGGCCATAGTGCCGCTGGAAGGATTATGTCATTTGAAAAATCCAATGACCTCATCGGAAATCGAAACCGCGACCTTCTCGCTACGCTACCGCATGCCCCCTTTCAGAGGAATCACGTTTTAAATTTGTGAATGATTGTGATAATAATACGTTGCCCCCCCGGGGGAGGGGTACACAAATAACAGTGCTGTCAGCACGCACGCCAGTGCTTGTCTCATATCCTGTCCTTACGCGTGCTGTCCCTTGTCGCGTGGCTTCGGCACTCATCCGGCCAGCTGCGAGCTCATTGCCTCTTGTTAAGCGCCCACACTAACCAAGTGATACCCTTGTCGGTAAAACGATGCTCTCTGCCTGCCTGCCTGCCTGCCTGCCTGCTCGAGTGACCTGCGGGCCTCAGGCACAGTCGAGATATGACTCCTCAAGACGCACGGCCGTTCTGCGTTGTTGCTTGACTGGAAGTGCTGGAGGTTGTCGTAAATAAGAGTTGGTCAACTGTCCTCTGGCGCGGAATGCCATATAGTCTGCTACCGGCAAATATCAGACTACACGGCATCACAGTCCAGAAATAAATATTAATTTAATTTTAACCCAACTAAACAGAAAATCAACAACAAACCAACTATATTTTCACACAGAAGTACGTACGAAATGCATACTGAGACACACCTAAGCCAAGGGCCGCGCCATAGCTCAAGCGATTAGTCGCTGGCTTCCCACCGCCGCGGCCCGGGTTCGATCCCGGGTCTGGTCAAGTGGGATTTGTGGTGGACAATGTGGCGCTGGGGCAGGTTTTCTCCGAGTACTTCGGTTTCCCTTGCCAATCATCATTCCACCAATTGCTCCACAATCGCCCTCACCTATCATCTGGGGCTAGTACAATAGGCCAGAAGTGGCAACAGTACGAAGGATTTAGTCCCACCCAATTAGCAATAAAAAAAAACCTAAGCCACATTCTCACAAAACAGAAGACAAAACTATCCCTGTAATAGACCATGAAGGCCCATAGGGTTGTGAGACGTCGAGGCTCCTATATTTTCTAGACAATCGGTTCACAGATGGCGGTGAGGTCAGCCTTACGCCCCGGCCATCCTTATCACCAGGAAGATTCCTAGTCCTCATTTCTGTTAGAGGTTGAGTCTACTCCAAGGTCATAGTGCGGCTGGAAAGATGAGATTAATTGAAAAATCCAATTATGTCACCGGGCTTCGAACCCGCGATCTTCCATCTTGTAGCATAGTGCCTCAACCAACTATGCTACCGCGTGCGTTGTGCAACATTTAAATTAATGTTATTGCCTAATTACGCGTATATATCACCATTTCACCTTGTGAGAGATATCAATTTTGATAATGCTAATGAACAAGAGATCCATATTCCGTTAAAATATACGGCATGACGATTTCAGATGGTTCATGTTTAAGCGTATATACCACCTGAAGATAAACAGAAATAGGGTCGAAACATGTAGTGTGTAGGAATGAAAATATTATTAATAATACTAGGCAGATGTGCCGATTCTATCATAAGAATTCTAAAGTGATCTTCATATTCACACTGTTGAGGGCCCCGAATATATACCCGTTTTTAAGTAACAATCGCAAATCAAATAAGACAACAGCCCTTGCTATGCAAAGACCGCGAGATGGGCGGATATACCGGGGCCGTTTCTGGGTAACGGCTCGGTACTCACGTTCCCCTTGCTGGACAGCAGTGAACAGCTGTATTTTCTTCGTGGTCCCTGCCGGGAGGTTTATAAACGAGACGAGGTTTGGAGTTTAGTTAGTTGATAGTTTTGTACGGGAGGCTGTGAGGAGAGCACTTGAGGCCTGAGGTAGAGGAATAGTCATTGTTGGAGCCGTTACCAGGAAACATATAATAACGGACCGAGAACACTAGACTGCCTGCTGTACTGAACTGTGAAGTGTGGAATTGGCGATAAAGTTAGTTATTTGTAGTTACGACCTGTAAGTGGTCAATAAATCTATTAACCAAACCAAACCCCGTCTATAGTCACTCATACACTTGAACATATGATATTTTATTTGTACAATACTTCAGATTTTTCTGACTTAAATTTCTTTGAGTTGTGGCCTGCCGCAAATTGAACTGAACCTCAGTATTTTGTTACTGGTGTCATTTTATAACCCACTATTTTCAGGACGATTAAATCAAGGGGTGAGACTGACGAGGAGTGTTACACACACAGCGATTGAGAGATTTTGATCAAGAAACGGTACAAGAAGAGCTATGCCAACAGTCAAAGAATTCGTTTCCTGCCCCTCGTGGTGGAGTCTCCAATCGAACTGGTCACTCATATTTACACTGGAGCAGCTCTCAGACGTTTAATATTGACAATTATCTGAGATTCGTAAGTTAACTGACTAATCGATATGAACGGTTAATCGAAACACGTTTCTTGTACTCTTCTCCAAGTATAATTAGAATGATAAAGTCAAGGAGAATGACGTGGGCAGGGCATGTAGCACGAATTGGGGAGAAGAGGAATGCATATAGGATATTGGTGGGAAAGCTAGAAGGAAAGAGACCACTGGGAAGACCAACACGTAGGTGGGTGGACAATATAAAAATGTATCTTAGAGAGACAGGATGGGATGGTATGGATTGGATTGATCTGGCTCAGGATAGGGACCAGTTGAGGGCTCTTGTGAACACGGTAATGAACTTTCGGGTTCCATAATATGCTGGGAAATTCTTGAGTAGTTGCAGATTTGGCTTCTCCTCAAGAAGGGCTCAGCTTATCAGTAAGTAAGTAAGTAAGTAAGTAAGTATCTACGTCGGCGAATTCTTTGTTCAAGGAAGATCTTGATGGAGGATGAAGCTGGCTTGAGGCCCCTTCCAGTGAGTAAAACAGGGACCGGGTTTTACTTCTTATAACTGATTCCTTTTCAGAAGCTAAAGTTTGCTCAATTACTCAAGAAATTCTCAACATTTTATGAAACACAAACATTAACTATGAAAAGGCGGACACACGAACATAATGATACTCTAAACCGGAAATTTATGGCATCTTTTCAATGATTTTTAACTTCCATGGAGTATACTAGTTTGTTTGCGAAGCTAAATTGCCCACTTTGTGGCAGCAAAAAGTTCATTAAATTACTCACAAGACCTGGCGTTTGTTTCTGTTCTGAGATTCAAGTGGTAAAACTTCTGACCTGTAATTGGGAGGTGCTGGGTTGGAATCCCTGTCGAATACCGATTGCCTTAACTGATGTTTTTTGTTAATTTCCTCAGCTACTCCAGGAAAATTTGGAATAACATCTTGAAAGTTTCCTTTCAAATCCATTATAATTGATTATTCGTAATTATGCAGTTGATTCCAAGATGTGGAGCCACAGTCACTGAAAGCTTTTATAAGTAAATTAGAAAGGGAACCGAGATAGCTCTGTCGGTATAGCGACTGGCTACTATTCCCGGCAGGTTGAAGAGATTTTGCTGTTCTCCACAGCGTCCAGACCGGACCTGGGGCCCACCTAGCCTCCTATCCAATGGGTACCGGGGGTTTTTCGTCGAAGTTAAAGCTGTCGGGGCTTGAAAGTGATCATTCACTTCCAGCTAGGGCCGAGGTCAAGAATATGTGGATCTGTACACCCACTGCACGACGTAGTTAAGTAGAGGGACAATATTTTACCTTTCAAAGTAGCACTACTACACCTAGCTTGAGGCACGCGGTAGCGTGGTTGGTTGAGGCACTATACTACAAGGTTGAACGTCGCTGGTTCGATTCCCAATGAAGTTATTTGATTTTTTAAATGACCTAATCCTTCCAGCCGCATTACTGCCTTGGGGTGACTCGACCTCTAACAGAAATGAGTACCAGGAATCTTCGTGGAGGTAAAGGGCGGCCGGCTCGTAAGGCTGATAACTTTACCGCCATCTGTGAGCCAATTGTCTAGATAATATGGGAACCTCGACGTCTCACAACCCTACGGGCTTCCACAGCCTGTTACAGGGACAGCTTCACCTTTTTATACTTACTATGCCGAGCTTGACGAATACCTTCCATAACCTCGTTTCGTATTCCTTTAAGTTGCATTTTAATATTATCCAGCCATGTACACGTAGGTCTTTACAACTTGATGTTCTTTGAATTATGACCCCTGCATCTGGAAACCTTTGCACAACATCACTCTTCATTAACTGGATAATATATAAGTAAAACTTTGAAGCGTTCACCCTTGGTTCTATAAAAAGCAATACTCAGCGCTGTAAGAAGATTACGTTCGGCTCTGAGATACGGTCTAATTGTAGGTCATCATGAAGCTTTCCTAATTGTGTTTGTTGCCATGGTTCCGCAATCATGACGGACTAATGAGCATTGCTTGTACTGATGAGTATTGATGATGACTGGTGTAAAGAAACGACATCTACCCGCGGGCTAAGAGAACTAAGAAACGCCCTGGTTCCAACATAGACAACGCCACTCACTAATTAAATGTGGAATGATGAAGTTTTAACTCCGAGTATCATGGCCGTTCAGGCGGTTAACCATCAGTCACGATCTTCAAGCAGGTGGACTTCAGACAAGCCGCGAGTGTTCGTATCAAATTTCCGTATGGGGTTCATCCTAGAGGCAATGTAAATTTGAAGGGAGTATGGTACAAGGGAACAATTTTACATTATTGCCGCCCGTAATTCAACTGTTTTAGAAATAAGCTAATAAAAGACCCAAGGAGGTTCGTGTTAGAATACTTATATCCATGTGGGGAAATTGAAGACATTGTCTCATCAACTTATATAATGCTCTCAATGACCCTATTCATGTAAACCCCCAGTCAATTAAACGTAATTAAATAACATTCATGGACAAGTAAATGTGTTGAAGAACTGAAACAGCCCGTCCCGATAATTGAAGTGAATGATTATCAACTTGTGGATGTCCGCCGTATTATTGATACACCGAAAATAAATCATTTTATTAAGCTTAATTCATCATTGTAGTCTAAATGGTCGCAGCCCTGCTCACAGGTTCAAACCTCGGTCCGGAAACCTGTTATCCTAACTGAGATTTTTAGTGGTCTTCCTTAGTCCCGCCAGGCCGAATAAATATGGTACTTCAAAGTAGGCCACGACGAAATATTTCCATAAGCCTTTCGAATTAATTATTAATTAATCGACACAGTACAGTCTTAATTACTATACGAACAAAACGAAACAAAACTCCTTGCTTCTAATCCGCAAGCGAACTATACCGACCGAGCGACCGCCGCTTGTCGGCGAAGTTAGTGCCAGTTTTAGAGGATAGAGAGTGTCGCGTGGTCAGCGCAACGAATCCTCACAGCCGTTGATCTCGGTTTTCTAGACCGGAGCTGCTATTTCCTTGAAATAGCTCCTAAATTATCCTCACGAGGCTGAGTGGACCCCGTTGCAGACCCACTAATTGTCAGAAAATTTGATAGCGCCAGGAATCGAACCCGGACCTCTGGGTCTGTAGACAGGAACTCTGACCACTACAGATCCAGAGCTCCCGGGTTCGATTCCCGGGACTAACAGGTTTTCTGAGAAGTAGTGGGTCTGGGACGGGGTTCACTCAGCCTCGTGATGATAACTGAGTAGCTATTTCAAGGAAATAGCGGCTCCGGTCTAGAAAACCGAAATTAACGGCCGTGGGGATGCGTTGCCCTGACCACGCGATACTCTCTACCCGCTAAAATTGGCACTATCTTCGCCGACAAGCGGCGGTCGCTCGGTCGGTATAGTTCATTTGCGGACTAAAACCACGGCGTTTGTTGTTTTTTTTTCCCAATATTCATAAGGATCGTGTTTTATTACAGGCTCAAATATACATTCAGGATAATTGGAATTGAAATAAACGCGTTTATTTAAAGTACTACTAATACTCTCTCGCGATTGACGTAGTCAATTTAACTGTCTTACCGCTTTTAGACACTAAAACGTACGTATAAAAATAAATTGGAAGATATAAAATGCATAAAGAAAGGTAGTAATTAATTACAGAAAGATATAATGAAAGATAAAAGGACGACAGGAGGAAAGGAGAAGCAACAAGTTGTTCTGATAACTTTATAATAGGCTATGTATAAGTTGTAAAGTGCAGCAGAAGGTTAATGCATTTATAGAAATTCGCTGATTAATTCCTAGCTCATGGCTATGATCTCAAGAGAAGTAGGGGACCGATGCATAATTCATAGTTTTATGTTTCGTACAAATTGCTCAGTGGACATCTGTCCGAAGATGTAATGTGAAGCAAACATGGTAACCGGTTGAGTCCCAGCAGTACGTAATTATAAAGTAATTATACAAATTACCTCCTGGCAAAAGTCACTTCATTTAAGGACGCATCGCATCACAAGACGACTCAGTTTTTGTAATATGTACAGGCTGTTGTCAGTTCAGTATTACCCTCGTGTCTGAATAATTAAATAAATTGACTGACTAAGTTACCAGACTGTACCAGCGGGCTTTTCCTACAAAGTTGGTTAGATAAAAATATATCCCACTTTTACGAGAACATAGTCTGTAGGGCATATAGTTGCTTCTTCCAAACCGCAGTTTAATTTTCAAATATTATACCGGTTACTAATCCAACCATTTGAATGAATAGTGGTACAGAAACACTTGTGTAACACCAACTGAAAATTCAGGGGTGAGACTGAGCCCACTTGGTGATTATGGAGCAATCGGTGGAATATGAATTAGCATTTGAAACCGAAATATCGGAGAAAACCTGCCCTAGTGCCATTTTGTCCAACACAAATCCCACACGACATGACCGGGCGGCCTGGGCGGGAAGCCAGCGACTAACCGCCTGAGCTATGGTATGGCCTAAATTCAGGGTTAATCACCATCATTTATTTAAGTTTTCGTACTATTATTTTTCCTGAACTACCGAGGGGCCGGAGTTCGAGTCCCGGTGTGGTCAACAATTTTCTCTTCTTCATGTCGTCCAGACCGACTCTGGGCCCCACCCAGCCTCCTATCCAAGGAGTACTGGGGGCTCTTTCCCCGGATGTAAAGCGGCCGGAGGGTGAAGCTGACCACACCTCAAACTAGTGCTGAGGTCAAAAAAGTGGATCTATACATCCACTCCCCTATACGCTTTCATGGCGAAGTGCTTAATTAGTTAAGCACAAGGACAACTTTACCTTTTACTATTGTTTTCCGTTGCTTTCTCCCATATTCCTTTCCATTTTTACACGGTATCTAATGATGCGTCGAGGCCGAAGTTTAACGCCATCTTCCACTAATAACACGCACAAATACAGTCTTCTTTAAATAATACAAGTATTGCATTTAACATATCCACTTTGAAATATTATCTGTATAGAGAGAATAGATAGAATAGACTGAAATTACGTGCTGCTCGCTCGTTCGTGACCCACTACGCAAGTTACGTTCATGGAGTATATTAACGCTGCGGTTACCCGAATTGCACAGTTTCAGAGCTTTCATCTCACCGTTACATTACTTTTTTTAATACATGTATGGATGAGACGAAGGAGTGTCTTGTTAGCGGTAACGGATAAGCCAAGTGATGCAGCAAGACTGAATTTCATGTCTCTCGCTGGCACAAAATATACTTTAATTCACAAGCAATCATTTTAATTTTCCTGAAAAAAAATATTACATCCTATCTGATATTATGCTAGCGTCATCCTCACTTAAGAGTCCTCATACTGTGACCAGACCGTGAGCATAGGCTTTACGTATTCAAATCTTAAATTGTAGGAAAGTGGATAATGGCCACTTTACGCCCATTAAGATCATACGAGCATCTTGGTACCGTTGTCTCGTTATTTGGCAGAGTAGCCTTGCAGTTCACGAGACCTGTTAATGATATTTCTCAGTTGATTCATGTTGGGCAAGAACCCCCAAGAGACCACTATTCTGCCCGCGCAGTGTATCTGTGTGTTATCTATGGTTGTCACAATAAACAGCGACTGTTTCCCTAACAGCATTAACCGGTTGGGCTCAATAGCGGAGGCGTAGTGTGTTTCCTGTGAGGTACGAACTGGGTCATTGTATGTTATTTAGAAGAAATTCGGTGTTGAATGCGATCAAAACTTAGCGATAAATGAACTTACACACTACGTAAGTAGACGTCAGAAAACTACGATATGAGGTTGTGGATTGGTTTGAACTAGATAAGTAGTAGGTCATTACTGCACATACCGTTTTCGTCCCCCCCCCCAGTCATTATACGTCCCCTTAGAGGGTCTGTTCCCCGTAAAATTTTAATTACGATCTTGCATGACCTCTATATTTCTTATTAAGTTGATCTGACCATAATTTAGTTCATTATTAACAAAGAGATTTGTTTTAAATGTAGTATTCAGTCATATCATGTACGAGTAATACTTTCAGTATTCTACCTTGTTCACAAAAAACAAACAACTACGGTGAAGAGGTCGTTAATAAAGAGGTGAGATTTTAGGACTCATTTTTCATAGGTTACTAAGAGTGGTCCATGCCTCACGCATCTTCAGTCGCGCCTGCGTTACTAATTGTGTCCCACCCTCAGCAATTAGGCACAAGATGCGTTCGTGATCGTTCTCACAAACCCATACAGTCAGTCAAGCTATATGACTCTACAGTCTTACTAATTTATCGTGGTCTCTGGTCTGCGCGAAAGGAGTGGGAAGGTAAAAGTAGTGTTGGTAACGGAAGGTCAGAGTAGTGACACTTGGATAACTTCAATGCTCGAACCTGACGTATGACGTCATCGTGTTGGTATGGCCTTCGACTTCGTCTCTATTTCTTTTGTGCTTCAAAGGTCTAAACATTTCAGAGGCCATATGATGAACAATGAATTTTGATATCGGTGTATCTGTCAAGAAGGGTGAGATGAGCAGGGCATGTAGCACGAATGGGAGAGAGGAGAACTGCATGTAAGATATTAGTGGGAAAGCCGGAAGTAAGGAGACCACTAGGAAGACCAAGTCATAGGTGGATGAACGATATTAAAATGGATCTCAGAGAGATAGTATGACATGGTATGGATTGGACTGATCTGGCTCACGATAGGGACCGCCGGAGGGCTCTTGTGAACACGGTAATGAACCTTCGGGTTCCGTAAAGTGCTAGGAAGCTCTTGAGCAGCTGCATAATTTCGGGCTTCTCAGGAAAGGCTCAGCTCCATGAGTGAGTGTATCTGTCAGTCATTTATTTCGTTCTTGTATATAACTTTTAATGGTAATGAAGAAAGCAGTCTTCTGGTTAACCGAAACGTCGATTAACACCACATATACACGGTGCCAAATCCCAGAAGACTGCTTTCTTCATAGTCACCACCGTGAAAGCCTCAAATTTTAATGGTAATGTTTACGCTACAAAGACTCTTAATACTTTTAGATTTTTGTATCAATTAAAGAGTCCAGTTTTCATATTGAAACTAAATGTGTTTAGATACGAGTGTGTAGACTATTTTGTACACTACAATGTGAGAGATAAAGGGAACCACATTTTATCAATGAATCGGTAGAGGTGCCAAGTTAAGGGAATTCACAAAACCTAATTAACCTATTCCGCTTTTAATACCAGAGCTCATTCTGGATGTGTTATAGTCTAGTATCTGAGTCGGTATAGCGACTGGCTGCGGGCTGGACAACAGAGGGGTCGGAGTTCGAGTCCTAGTAGGGCCAAGAATTTTTACTTCGTCCAGACCGGCTCTGGGGCCCACGCAGTCTCCTATCCAATGGGTACCGGGTTGCTGCTTCCCGGGAGTAAAGCGGCCGGGACGTGAAGCTGTCCACTCATCTCAAACTAGTGCCGATGTCAAGGAAACGTGGATCTATACATCCACTCCCCCATACGCCTTCATGGCTTAGTGCTTAATTCGTTAACCACGGGGACAACTTTACCTTTTAGCTTTATAGTCGGGTTTAGAATACCCAGGCCTGATTTGATTTTAGTAGAAAAAGCAGATTGAATAATCTTGTACCGTTGTATACAGTTATATAGTTGTATTCAAAATTAATACGTATTTCAACATCGTGCTGGCATGCCGTAAGGTGATGAATGTGGATTTAAAAGAGTACCTTAATAAAGACGATGGTATGGGGTTGAGGTGAACTAGGTGATTCAACTATCTATTAAGTTGTCACGGCCAATTTGTCTATCAGTCGGTCGCAACGTGTAACGTAATGATGTGTACGGTGTTCTGGGTTGTAATGCCATGTAAGTAGGAGAAGATTCTAGTGTTTCGGAGGAACAAAATGCCTTCATCTTCAGGTGCCAAGAGTGAGATCAACAAACAAGGATGGAGCGGACCTCAGCTTGCTACCTGCTTCTGCTGGTTTCTTACTTGACTTACATTTCGACCCTAAAATATTGTGGCGTACAGACCGTTGCTGAGCAGTGACCCGGTAAACAGTGACCGTTGCTAGGTAATGACCGCGACAGTAGAAGAACGGTGTTTTCTATGTGGTCCGCCCCGCGACTGTTTCTATGTAACAGCGCGGTAACGACTCTACAGCAATAGAGGGGCTGTGTTTTCTGCGTAGTCCGTGTCGAGGAGTTATTGTGAAGACAGCTAGCGGTACAGTTCAGTGAGAGAGAGTGCCCGTGTGGCGGCGGGCTCGAATATCTCCACCGTAGCCCTGCCAGTTGTAGGAGGCGACGAAAAGGGAACCCAGTGCCTGGGGGTATAACCGGCATGTGGTTCCAGACTTGGCCGAATGAGATGCTGATGTCTTATTTGGCTTTCTCTTTGAACGTGAAGATGGAGGCGACACCTGTCTCCGAAACACTATAGGGCATTAATTCCAGAAGATAGAACTCATAACTACTGCTGTGAGAACCTCAATTCCTACTGAGTACTTTTCTATGTGGTCATCCCTCCGTAAATGTAAGTGTCCGGAAGTTGACCCGACTAGCGTCCCTTTCGGCTGCGTGCTCTTAGAGTTTCAAGACTAGGTCAGTGGATGTAGGAAACAGGACCTTTCAGGCGACGTTAGGCAGGAGCTGAAAATACTTATTATCCGGACGAAATTTCGGTGGCTTGATTCCATGGGAGGGCTGCGCGCTTTTCGATTTTTATGCGTGCACTTACCTGAGAGCATAAACCGAATATTAGTGTGTGAATTCATTGCGTGAATTGTATGCTGCTTAATTCTGATTTCCACGCACAACTTGTATCATTTTATGGGCTGCTAGAATTTTACCGACGTTCGTCCGATACAACATTAAANTCCATCCTCCTACCCAGTGAGCACTGTGGTCTTTTTCCACAAAGCGGCAGGAGCTTGAAGCCGACCACTTCTAGCTAGTGCCGAAGTCAAGAAAATGTGGCTCTATGCGTCCACTTCCCCATACGTCTTCGTGGCGTAGTGCTTAATTAGTTAAGCACAGGGACAGTTTTACCTATTTACAATTATTATTATTATTATTATTATTATGGCTCTACGAAGTTGCATACCTGGCCTCTTGTTCAGTTTTGTAATCTTTTTTACACAGACGGTAGGACCCCCTGGACGAGTGATCAGCCCGTCGCAAGGCCTCTACCTGCACACAGAACAACACAAACGAAATAAACGCACACACATATTTCATTGCCTTGAGTGGGATTCAAACCCACGATCCCGGCTTTCGAGCGAACGGAGACAGTTCATGCTTTAGACCGCACGGCCACTGTGATCGGCATATAATCCGTATAGTGCTTCTTAATCAGAATATTTGGTCCCTGATGATATTCTCCGGCCCCTACCATCCTCATAAAACCTCAAAACTGGTCTTGAGGGGTAAGAACCAGTGCCTTTCGGTGTAATGATCCGGAAAGGGCTTGTGGCACCCGGTTCACATATTCCGTCTGATGCTGCTATACTATGTCTGAAACATTTCTGAGATTACGTCATTAACATATAGTGACGTAAACCGTTACAGTACCATTAGAAAGTTACATCTTGTTCTTAATGCATGATGGTAAGCAGAATGGCCATTAGAGATATATCATTTGGTAGACAGAATTTTTCTTCCGTAAGTTTGCCTACTTGAGGTATGGCGTATTCCCAGAAATGTTCCAGGCAGACTATATTTTGACATTAACTGACATTCTGAGCTTTTTCATCTGTTCTTTATAATTACTGATCTGTCGTATGCGTAGATTATGAGACTGTCAGTCATAATTAAAAAGAAAACAACGGCAATCAACAGCCGTTGACTTAGCAACAACTCCTGACGAGAGTCAGAACAACCGCCCTCAAAAAGCTTTTCTTCTGTGCACTGCTTTGTAGCGTATCTAACCATATTAGTCACATGGAATTAGACAAAACCTGTCCTTTAGATCACAGTGTCCAATGCTTGTGCGGTGCCACAGTAACAAATATCTGCCTAAATTAGTCAATTTAACTGCAGTATCATGACAATAATTATGTAGTTTATTGTACAAGGGGGCGGGCGCTTATTGTATAGAAATGTGTGATGCTATGGACAAGACAGTGAGAGAATTCTATATAATTACATAGAACTGTAGGCGCTCCTGTCACACGCCCTGATGCATTTGTTGGTTCTGGGTATGTGAAAGAGTGGCGCAGGTGATCGGAGTTTCATCTACAGGGTGGCGCACGGAATGATGCAGTATTTTATTTAAGATTAATTATTCAACCATGCAATGAACACGGTAACACTGATGATTGAGATTAGTTCTTGGTCTTCTCGCGCGCGCTAGTATCGCGCTGTGCCTGCTCATGCGCCAGTTTGCACAAGATGGCTGACGAAGGAAAACTGTCTGTAGAACACCGCATAAAAACAGTGTTGTACATTACTTAAACAAGAAGTGTTGTGGTTACACAGAGACGGTTTCGTGCCCATTTTTATATGTTGAATACAATTTATTAGGTATATGTGTGTATGATTAGTACTTTACTTGCCAAATACATTGTCACTCAGCTGCGTAAGAATGTCCCAACATTTTATGGAACCCGAAGTTTCGTTATCGTGTTCATAACAGCCCTCCGCTGTTCCCTATTCTGAGCCAAATAATTCCACCATACTATAAGTTAAATAGGCTTTTTATTTCGCGCGATGGCCATATTGTTGTTTTACTTTATACTAAGCAGTATCCTAAAGAACTAAATGTTAAAGGTGTACTACTGCTGCAACGTTTTTACCGAGTCGTTGCCTAGCAACAATAACGGGGTGCACCTATAGACTTCTAGGAAGGATTTATGAAGTACTCCGTTGAGATAGGCTCAGTTGGCATGATGTACATACCAAGTTTAATATAGATTGATTCAGCTATTCAGCAGTTGTTAGGGGGGATACCCGTACACACAGACAGGATGATGATCTCATAAGCCTACTTTTATTTCTTCAAAATAAGGAAAGTAAACTTGAAATGTTTTCACAGTGGTGGTTATGAAGAGTCGTATTATCTGGGATATAACACCGTGTAGTTCGTTGAAATTCAGCCGACGTTTCGGAGGAAAATGTTCCCTATAGTCAAATTTTTTTTTCTTGGCACTACAGCCCCAGTGGTCCTAGGCCTACCTACATGAACTTCTCCGTTCACTTCGGTTTTTTTAGATCTTACACATACGGTAGGACTCCCTGGGCGAGTGATCAGCTCGTCGCAAGGCCTCTACCTGTACACAAACACAGAAAAACTCACACAAACATCCATCCCCTGAGTGGGTTTCGAACCCACGATCCCGGCTTCCGAGCGAGCGAAGACAGTGCATGCCTTAGACCGCTCGGCTACCGTGACCGGCAAATGGTCACATACGAAGAATAAACCAAGTAAGAAACCAGCTTGAAGCAGACAACAACAAAAAACGTACAGAGATAATACCAAGACAACGCTATTACAGATGCATTTCGGAGCGAAACATGCAGCCTACAAGATATTCAACTTCCAAGAAATGATGCTTGGAATATAACTATTAGCGCCAGTCTTTTAGCAAGATATAGAAGATTGAGAGTTACTGGCGTGGGCCTAAATGACGTCAGAATACGTCATTACTGCTGCTGGCACGACGCATGCGCCTCTGTCTGGCTCACAAGCTGATTGCTGTTAGGTGGCAGTCCTCCTCTCCGGCCGACACCTGTGGCTTCTCTGATGCCCGGCTTCGTGGCCATTCCGTGAGAAAGGAGACAACAATGGTCGCTTCTTATTAGGGGGTTCCGGGTTAAAACCGGCAATTCCAAGGGGGAGTTTCCAAGATTTTGCTTATCCCTTCCGCCAAATGCTGGGACTGTAAAACAAAAGTTGTCCCTGTGCTTAATTAATTAAGCTCTATGTCATGAATACATAGGGGGGGTGGAGGTGTAGCTCCACCATCTTGACCTCGGCACTAGATAGAAGTGAGTGTTTAGCTTTCCGCCGCGTCTGCTTTACCCCCGGTACACATTAGTTAGGAGGCTGGGTGAGCCGCAGATTCGGTCTGGAGCAGATGAAAATATTTCCCCTAGTAGGAATCGAACCCCGGTTATCCGGCCTGTCGCTATACCGACATAGCTATACTGAGAGCATACCTATCTCAAATTAGGCCACGACCGATTCCGTACTGTTCACTGTCACCATTCATGGGACAATGTATAGTCTGAGATGTTGGAACCGTTATTCAATGAAAAGTAAACAAAAAAAAAAAAAGAAGTTGCATATTGTTTTACGTAAATCTGCATTAAGTGCCGCAACCATTTCAGTGTTCTGATGACCGCCATGTTGGCATTATTTGTGAAAGTAAATTATAAAGTTGAATGACGAAATGACATCTAGTGGCATGAAGTTCATACCAAGTTTAATGAAAAACCGTCTATTGTTATAGTTTGGATTTTATTAGCGGCGGAAAGACATACATCTTTATGACTTGTGAGGGGGGATGGAAAGATAGGTGTACGTATTTATAACTTAGGCATTGAAAGGAGATGAGTGGTCAGATTCGCGCTCCGCCGGCTTTACCCTCCGAGAAAGCGTCTCATATAACCATCGGAGGTTGGACAGGACCCAGAACAGATCCGGACACTGTGGAGAAGAGACGAGTCTCTCCGCTTCCTCTGCTGTGCAGTCCGTAACCTAGTCTCAACTAAGCCACCCGGTTCCTTTACCATACGGCCGTCTTTTCTCGTAATGTAAAAGAATTTTGTCAAAGTATAGAAAGAAGAGACGATCACAGTGGCCACGCGGTCTAGGGCGTGAACTGCCTTTGCCCTCTCGAAGAATGGGGTCGTTGGTTCGAATCCCACTTGAGGCATGGATGTCTGTGTTTATTCTCTGTTTGGGCTGTCCTATGTGTAGGTAGCGGGCTTCTGACGAACTTATCGCCCGTCCAAAGAGCGCTATCGACTGTGTATAGGATTACAAAACTGAAAAAGCGGCCAGGGCCCAAGAGAGGTCTGTAGAGCCATTGATGAATGAATGAATGAATATAAATGAGGTCTGGGACTGTGTTGATATTCATCTTTCCAATAGTCAGTTCCTATTTTACGAGGCTTCATTACGAGTTTAAATTTTATGTCAACTCATAAAAACCGCATTCAGATGCTCCAATATTATATGACACAATATGTACTCACGTGGCCTTGATCTGTTCAGGTGCCTGTCCCTCTGGCTGGGCATATCCTGCCTCTGTTAGGAAATTTTTCTTTGATTACAAAGTGACAAGGCCCACTTCAGATACATGACGTGTAAGAAAGAGTTCGGCTACGAAACCGTGGCCACATTGGAGAGGTAGTTGAAAAAGTGGTTATGGCATGCAGAAACTGTTGTTCACAGTTGGTAATTCAAGATGAGTAATAGGTTCTGTGTGATGTTATATTGCTTTTGGTGTCAACTGCCTTTTTATTGTTACAGTGTGAATATCAGTTTCAGAAATTAGAATTTATCGGATGCCTTTGTATTTACCAACTGCCGAAAGAACTTTAGTTGAGTAGAAAAAAGAACACAAAACACTGGAAAATTACGAAAAACTGCCTTTTCTTTGAAAGGAGAAGAGGAATTATGTGTCTCGTACTTGAAAGAATAAATCGTATATTAAAAAACGGAATTAAAATGGGTTTCCTTTTCTTTAAGTTATGCCGTATGGGGTTAAATTTTGCAGATTTCGGCCTAAGCCTTCCGTAAGTCACGTTCAGAAAAAACAAATGCGCTATTTACTATATAACATTGTGGCGTGCAGCCTAAAAGCCGGAATATCTTGAGTCAGAGCGGACGTCCATTGCTAGACAACGGCTTGTTAAAACACGTTACCGAGACAGCGCATACATAACAGACGTTACCACGGAAATGAAGCTCAGAGCTAGGGTGGTTCTCGCGGTAACGAATACACTATCTAACACGTGAAGCGGAACCCTTCAAGAATGTGTCTTCTAGTCCGTCCGAATGTAGAAGATAAAAGAGACCAGACGAGAATTGACAACAGGCCAGCCCCTTTGGGAAGTCTCAAATCTGAGACAGTAAAATATGGTCGCGAGTCCCAAGGGACTCAGACCCGAGAAAGACTGCGCTGGCAAGAACCAGCAGCATGTACAAAAGGCAGACCGGTCCTCTCGTCAGAGAGAGGGCGCCCCACAAAACACAAAGACCGTAACAGTAATAAATATCTGGTCATGAGCTGAAGATGAGGCTCGGAACCAAGACTTACTGACTGACTGACATTGAGAACAGGTCAGATCAGAGGAGACCATAGCGAAGGTCAGACCAGAGGAGAATTGAGAACAGAACGGAGACCAGATGAGAGGCGAACGGAGAAGAACTGAGAGAAGAAACCAGCTCAGCCAAGAACCAGAAGACGAAACGTGAGAGACGACGGACTAGTCAGGTTGCACCGTCCGCAAGACGGTATTTCTGAGTGATTGTAGTTGTAATTGTAAACGAGTTATCCAATAACCAGCGTCACCTAATCCGGAACCCATGAATTTCTTGTCGCGTTACCAGGATACGTGACAGTATTTTAAAATCTGTCCCATGCTGAATGACGTATAGTGGTAGACGTGTGCCTGTGCTTAATTAAGCACCACGCCATGAAGGCGTCTGACTAAGTAAAAATTTTTCTCCATGCATTATTAACCTTGCCATTAGATTGAAATGAGTGGTCAGTTTCGAACTCCGGCCTCAATATTTTTGGGAAGAAGCCCCCAGTTCCCACTGGATTGGAAGTTGGGTGGATCTCCCGGCCAGTATCAGCACTGTGGAGAAAATGTCTTGCCTCTTCCGGGAACCGGACCCCGTACTCCCGTACGTAAATATAAGGCAAAGCTGTCCCTGCACTTAATTAAGTACCACGCCACAAAGGCGTATGAAGAAACAGAGGTATAGCTCCACCATTCTTGACCTCGGCTCTAGTTGGAGGTGAGTGGTCAGCTTCACGCCTCTGCCGCTTTACCCCCGGGAAAGAGCCTCCGGTACCCATTGGATGGGAGGCTGAGTAGACCCCAAAGCCGGTCTGGACTTTTTTTTATTGCTAGTGGGGTGGGACTAAGTCCCTTGTACTGCGGCCACTTCTGGCCTATTGTACCAGCCCCAGATGATAGGTGAGGGTGATTGTGGAGCAGTTGGTGGAATGAAGATTGACAGGGGAAACCGAAGTACTGGGAGAAAACCTGCCCCAGCACCACTTTGTACACCACAAATCCCACTTGATCGAACCCGGGCCGCCGCGGTGGGAAACCAGCGACTAACCGCTTGAGCTATGGTGCGGCCCCGGTCTAGACTTAGTGTAAGATTTGTAAGGCCAGTGTACCATCTAGCATTCTTCTAGAATTGGCCCACTGCCCCTCTTATAACCGCGAAGTGCATAGGAACATGGAGCTGTTTGTGGAGTTCTGTGGGTGCCAGCTGAGCAGGCCACGTCGCCCACGGTGATACCATCTCTCTGCGCAGGCGTTGTGGTGTTTTCGTTCTATGTTAAGAAATAAATTCTTTGGTTAGCAGATTTGTGTTTGCAGCCAGACCTTCGGCAGGTCGCCATTAAGTAACACAGGACAGCGAAAGTTTGGAACCTGACGTCATGCTACAGATAATTTATGCATTTTGTCCCGTATCTCGAAGCCAGCAATAATAATAATAATAATAATAATAATAATAATAATAATAATA
>NW_019736399.1:1561267-1620663 GCF_002891405.2 Cryptotermes secundus
AAGTTTTACCTGAAGACGGAGATAGAATCCAGTCTCCGAAACGTTGTGTTTTAAAAAATAAACAGGACTGTGTTTAGATAAAAACAGGACGATGGATAATGTCTAAAAACATAATATTTGTAATAATAATAATAATAATTCAATTCGTGTTTATTTACGTGCAAACTTAACAGCACAGAGTCCAATTACAAAGCTAGCACGAATAGAGAAATACACAAAAATAATTAAAAAAACAAAATACAAAAATTATAGTCTATATTAATTACACAGTTAATAATAATAAACACGGTAATGAACCTTCGAGTTCCAGAGAACGTTGGGAAATTCTTGAGTGGCTGAGCTACTGGCTGCTTCTCAAGGAGTGGTGAACCCTGTGGAATTATAATAGTGTAGGTACAGTTTTCTTTATGCCTAGACTCCAGACCATAAAGGTGTATGCAGGGAATTAAGGAGAATCTCCCCGCATTCTTAATCTCGTCTTTAAAATGGCGGACTTAACATTCCAGCCTCCGGAGTGATACCAAGGTAGGGATTGGGTAGGAGACTGGAGGGCTAAACTGTTGGTCCGGACGTATTGCCGATCTAAAGTCTGCAGAAACAGAGAACGATCGATTTGTCATCATTACAAGGGCGGTGTTTGAACTCGTCGTGTCAAAATGAGGATCTGCCTCCACTGTACTTGCAGCGCACGTCGCTCTCACTACAGGCTGGCGCTGTCTTCCCCTCTCATCAGAGGCTTCAGAATTGGAAGGAAAGCAAATGTCGCTGCCATTTGATCAGGAGCTCTTACGGGCCTCGATATCAGGACGGTACGAATCGGCTGAAGGAGTTGGTGGCACTGCAGCCTGGGTAAGGAACACAATCCAGTCCGTGTAGGGGATCGAATCCCGGTTGTTCAACGCGGAGCCGGTTTTTTTCTCCTTGGCTCTACAGCCCCAGTGGGCCTAGGCCTACCTCCATGAACTTCTCCGTTCACTTCGGTTTTTCTCAATCTTACACGTACGGTAGGACGGCTTGGGCGAGTGTTCAGCTCGTCGCAAGGCCTCTACCTGTACACAACCACAGAAAAACACACACACACACACACACACACACTAAACATCCATGCCCTGAGTGGGATTCGAACCCACGATCCCGGTTTCCAAGCGAGTGAAGACAGTACATGCCTTAGACCACTCGGCTACCATGACCGGCTCGCGGAGCAGGTTACTATGCCGAATTATTTAGAATTGTATAAGCGAGAAATTTAAAATATTTTCGGCTATACAACCCGTTCCTCCCAAGGACTACGTTCGGAGATCCTCTCGCCGAAAATCATCCGATTGATGGCCGTTGCCATGGCTACTAGAGGTTTTTGTACTCATTTCAATCCTATTGTTGTCCCATTACCGTGGTTACTGTGAAGCATGCAAAGTTTACGTTCTTGTAACGATCCCATTCCTGTTCATACGGAGGAAGTAAGGGGGGGGAAATGGGTTAACTTTGACTCGAACACGTACAAGTAGCAGGAAAATTAAGTTTTATTCGGAGAGAAAAATCTTCTGTCTTTACCATTTTTTTCTACGACGTCTCTCCGCTTTGGAGAACCAGTGTGTGTGACAGATGCAGACTGTGATGTAGTGGTGCAGATGCTCAACAATAAATCCAAGAAATCATTACATTTACTGGAGTACTGTTAATTGTGAATGCGAAGGGACTTGAGTCACTGTTGTACGGACATAGCTGCCGCTTTCTGTGGCTCGTGTGGATAGCCCTCTCATACATACACACATAGGTGGGGTTGCCGGACGCTTCCAATCTGTCTCTTCAGTTACAAATCTCGTTGTTTTCTATTGTAACTTTTTTATTTCACATCCGGTCGGTTTAATCCCTCCTCATGGAGCCGGGATGCTGTGGGGACGGGAGAGGTCGGCAGCACGAGTCTCAGCGAGATAAAAATCTTGAGCGTGCCCCACCCTGACAGCCTCAACCATGACAACGAGTTAACGCGACAGCGGCACAAGTAATCTTAACATTCCAGCATCGGAATTTGAAATGCGTGAGCTGAGGTTCTCACAGCGGTCGTTATGAAGAGTTCCTTCTTCGAGGATATAACACCGTGTCGGCCGTTGAAAATCAATCGACGTTTCGGAGGAACAAATCACCTCCATATTCAGGATTGAATTATAAGCCAACCAAGAAACCAGCATTAAGCAAGCAGGAGGTATTAAAGACGCGAGGGTAAGGTGCATCTTGTTGGTAAGGAACCTTCAGCAGTAAGTTCATACTGGTTTCTTGGTTGGTTTACTCTTCAGCCCTGAAAATGGTGGGAAGATGCACCTCCGAAACGTTAGTGGACATTCAGTGAACTGCGCGATGTTATATTCCAGAAGATATAACTCTTCGGAAATCTAAATATGTGTGTTCGTTTGGTATTTGTCCTGAAGATGGAGGTCGCATACTCTTCGAAGCGGCGGTACTTTTCTACCAGTTTAAACGATGTCACATCTCAGAAGACAGTAACTTTCACAAATACATTTCATCAAACTTAATAATACTATAGATACTGTTATCATTGATGTTCTTTTCTAGCAACTGGAAGTCTGTTACTGAAAAATTAATGGCATTATACACTGCCAGAAATTTTTAGCTTGCACCTCGTTAAAAATTTATCAAATGAAGAAATGTTTTAAATTAAAATTGCGCTAAGAGAACTTAATGAGATCAGATATGATAAATATGATAAAGTCACAGACAGGACCGATAATTAGGCCCTGAGTTATTCCATGGTAGTAAGGGAACAGCGCCGGTCACGGTAGTCGAGCGGTCTAAGGCATGCACTGTCTTCGCTCGCTTGGAAATGGGGATTGTGGGTTCGAATCCCACTTAGGGCATGGATGTTTAGTTTGTGTGTGTTTGTGTACAGGTAGAGGCCTTGCGACGAGCTGATCACCCGCCCAAGGAGTCCTACCGAACGTGTAAGATCTAGAAAAACCGAAGTGAACGGAGTTTATGGAGGTAGGCCTAGGCCCACTGGGGCTGTACTGCCAAGGAAAAAAAAAGTAAGAGGACCAGAATAAAGAATGTTTGGCCCTTATAAGAGCTGTTTTCCAAGGTCAAATTGGTAGAGATAACGGCCGAATGAATCAGTTGCAAGTAAAGTATCTCAGGAGACGCAGAATAAAGAAACAATGGCCCTTTAAAGGGCAGAGCAAATGGGGCGATTCAGAGGGTAGGCCGGGGCAGGGGATGAGGAAGCGGACGAGAGAAAGTATAAAACAAACAATTGCGTGGGTGGGTGTGAAAAGAGAAGCGAGATGAAGGTATGGAAGTACAAGGTCGTCGCATAATTTATGGTACTATCCTAGCATTCGCCTTGAACTGAGGAGAGTTACTGAAAACTGCAGTCAGGATACTCGCTGTCTCGGCTGAGATTCGAACCGTTAACCTCCCGGATATGTCAGACGCCTTACCGCTTGAATTAATCGTTACCCTTCAGTTAAGAAATTGAAGAAAAAAGGCAAAATGTAAAATTGAAGCTATCCCTGTATCAGTCCGTAAAAACCTAGAGGGTTGTGAGACGTCGAGGCTCCCACATTCTGTTGACAATCGGCTCACAGATGGCGGTGAGGTCAGCCTTACGCGCCGGTCGCCCTTTACCCCCCAGGAAGATTACTGGTACTCATTTCTGTTAGAGGCTGAGTCGACCACAGGGTCATAGTGCGGCTGGAAAGTTTAGGTCAACTGAAAAAAAAAATCCACCTCTTCAGGGCTCGAACCCGCGACCTTCCGGTTTGTAGCATAGTGCTTCAACCAACTGCGCTACAAACTTACTACAAATAACTGTAATTGACATCGTTGGGTAACAAACCTAAAATTTCTGGATTTGACGGTCTCACAGCGGTGATTATGAAGAGTTCTTGGATATAACGTCGTGTTGGCCGTTGGAAGTCAACCGACATTTCAGAAGAACATATCGCCTCCATTTTCAGGGTCGAATAAGCCTAGTAAGATACCAGCGTGAACGCAGGTGGTAAGTCGGTCGATTTTCAAGAGATTACATGGCGTTATATTCCAGAAGATTTTAGTATCCTTCAAACTCGAAATTGATCTGTAATAAGCACCCAATTTCCTAACATGTCCGAATGTTTAAAATAAAAAAATAGTCTACACGCCCCTGCAGTAGTCTTAAGAGAGGTCAGTCGATGTTTGCTTAAGGTGTCATGTTTTGAATTCGTAATGAAGTCCTTCAGAAATGCGTCAGTTTAGGTTTTGTTTGCCTAACTTTATTCCTAGAGGTGAGAATTACTGCATTGAGATTATGTTTACACGTAAAATTTATATGCATCGATAAGACTGCTTTTCTGTCTGAGAGCGGCATCCGATACGCTCTGCAGTAGAGATCCGAAAGATATGAAAACATTATTATGGAAATTGCGACGACTGATACCTGTTCAAATTAAGAACGAAGGTGTAAAATTAAACGTAAATTAATATTAAGGTATTCAGCATTGTAAAGTTATCGCGCAAAATGTGCAGAAGATGTGTATGGATTAAAGCCAGAAAAAGAAACATCAAATTTAGCCCAAGGAGAATAAAATATATTCACTCGTACGAAGGAAAGTGGCTAACACGCAGTTGCCAACTCTCTCGGCGTCGTCAAGAGCAGGATAGTTTGAAATAAACTGCGCAGAAATCATTCCCTAAGAACCTGTATTACCGACGCAGTCAGGAATAGCTTTCATTGGAGAATGACTTGATTCTGAAGAATACACAGTAAACCTTCGCTAATCCGATTAAAGTTAATCCGAGATGTAAATATTAACAATGAATAATGCTGTTATTCGTAGCTGAGTACATACTGTCACGTGTTGGGTGTATGGCGCGACAAATAACTTCACGACTTTCTCGATCTATCTAATTTATTGCACATTCGCTCTTACATTTACACTCTTTACAATTACTACTACTGCCATCTGCAGTTTCACAATTACTTCTCCTGCTTTACTGCAACTGACTGGTTACTCTTTCTCTAGTAACGGGCTCAATACTCACTACTGAATAGTGTTCGCTGCTCCTTATTTAGGCTCGGCACGGACAACACAGAAAACGGTTACGTAATAGGTACCGCTGTTGCGTAACGTCGTGTTTACCGATTGCCTAGCAAAAGTCGTTGCACGGGCTTCCCTGTTGCGTCACTGTGGGAAGTGTTGTTACGTCACCGCGGAAGGAGACGGAATGTTTGCCGAGCTTTGCGTACAAGTTCTTCTTGTATTTCTTGTAGCTTCATTTTCCCACCATTCATACTTTCTGTTCTAAGATCTGATAAAATGTGGGAGGTTTGAATGGAACATCCTATATTGTCTTTTTAGAGTCTGTAAAATGAAGGTTGTACAGTGATAAAGTAAAAAAGTAAAACTATCCTTGTAACAGGCCGTGAAGGCCCATAGGGTTGTGAGACGTTAAGGGTCCCACATTACCTTGAAAATCGGCTCAAAGATGGCGATAATGTTGTCAGCCTTACGCGCCGGCCGCGTTTCACTCCCCAGTAAAATTATTTAATTAATTCCTGGTACTCTGTTAGAGGCTGAGTGAACCCCAGGACCTAGTGCGGCCGGAAGGATTAGGTCAAGTGATATTTTTGAATTTATTTTTGTCAGCGCTACTTATACCATTAAATTTTCCATTTATTTCTGTTCCATTTTTTTGTCTCTTAGGGTTACCTTTTGCTTCACTAATCCGGATGACCTCTCCCACCAAATTACTCCGGATTAGAGAGGGTTTACTGCGCTATCTTTGGGATGTGAAACCGTATAGTGAGGTAGAATTATGCCGATATTTCAGAGAATTTTACAACCTCCACCCTTTTCAGGGCCGCTTGCTGACTGCTTGACTAACTCTCCGACTCTGAAGATGAAGACAGTACGCTCCTCTGAAACGTCGGTATATATGTACTTCACTACATGTTGTCACCTCAGAAGTCGCGGGAACTCAAAATCTGACTTTTACCGGTAAGCTAGAAAGTTCTTGGACACGCGGCTACTATGGTAACAATTCTGAAAGATGTTTTCGCTTTTATTCTTTCGTTATTCTGGGGCTGTCCAGGAATCTGCTACACCTATTTTCTGCACTAACGTCGAGTAGGTTTTATGCGACTGTAGGCTAAATGTTTGGGACAAATTTAGGAGATATTACCGAAACACACACATCTATTCAAAATCAGGTCCCAGTTTTGGACAGTCGTATCTCCTAAATAAAACTCCATGGTCTGTAGTCCGCAAGCGAACTGTACCGACCTAGCGACCCGCCGCTTGTCGGCGAAGTTACTGCTTCTGTGGTCTAGTGGTCAGAGTTCCTGGCTACAGATCCAGAGGTCCCGAGTTCGATTCTCTGCGCTACAAGATTTTCTGAGAATTACTGGGTCTGGAACGGGGTCCACTTAGCCAAATGAGGATAACTGAGGAGCTACTTCAATGGAAAAGTAGCGGCTTCGGTATAGACAATCGAGATTAACGGCTATGGGGATCCGTTGCGCTGACCACGCGACGCCCTCTATCCCCAAAAACTGGCAAAAATGTTATAAATATGAAACAAAATTAATTTTATTAGTAAAAGGAAGGTACTCCCCTTCCTGTGAATTCCCCATTTTCACACATATCTTATAACTCTGATATATACATACCATCCACAGGCTCGCCACAGTTCCTCATCCTCCCACGATCGAGTTACCATTTCGGCGTTAACCGTGGTTACCTTCTTGTCGAAGTTAATCAGGGGGCCTGTACTCGTACGCTTGATCCTTAAAGTAGCCCAACAGGAAGGTGTCTCCTGCTGTGAAGTCAGGTGACCGAGGGGGCGAGAACAATGGGAGACCGCCATCTTACCCTACGGCTGTTGTCAGCGCTGTTTGCGACAATAAGGAGAACTAACCTTATGAAGGAAAGACTTCTCTTATCCGTAATACAGTGTACATTTTTTAATATTTACAGTTCTGTTCATTTAAAAGATGCCGTTCTTTAATTTAGAAGAACAACTCACAATTTTATGCAATATAGTCGGTGTTCTTTCATACTATAGGCCATAATTTTGATGGGAGGATCTGTAGATTTGTAGATTTATTGTATTTTTAGGGGAGGCAGCTGCATCTCTTTTTTTCCGAAAATATCTGTAGTGAAAACTGTGCATGGTTACAGTTTCTTTTAAATAATTTCTAGAACTATGAGACCCGACTTAAAGTACGTCGCGATCATCAGTTTAAGACACCATGACGGACCTAGATACGACCTTTCGAGTAGCACGATGTACATTAGCCCGTTTGTTTGTGGTTAATTTAACGAAAGAATCCGGTCTCCGAAACGTCGTGTTTTGAAATATAAACAGAACGTTGTTTTAGATAAAAACAGCACAATGGATATGCCCAGACAAGTACTATTTGTATATATTGCTTCACTTATTTTACATTCCTATGATAAATGTTTAGATTATAATTTATAGCTTGGAATGAGAAATGACAGAGCGATAATGAGGAAATGCGAGAAAACGCAGAAGGTTATCTTGCTAAATAAGGAGAAGTGATGACCGCTACTCCATACCTGTCATTTCAAGACGCAGGAAGATATTTGAAGTACGGACTTGTGAAGACTGAGGAAGACTTTTTCTTTAACTTAAGCACGTCACGGCGGTGGTAAAGGTCAACGCGTACTAGAGCTCCGCACTGTGTGAAGGCGAGTGGTCAGTTTCACGCTCCAGTCGCCTTACCCCCAAGAAAAGAGCTCATCCCACTGGTGAGGCCCAGCATCGGTTTGGACTTGGCAATGAAGCGAGAGATCCCTCAATCGAATCCCGGTTGTTCAGTCTCAGCTAACCAGTTAATCCTTTCATGTACGATGAAAGAGAATAAACGAAAAAAGAAAGAAAGAATACTAGAAGAGAGGCTAAGGTGAAAGTCATGGGTTAAGTAAGAGACACTAATCTTAGAGGTAGTCCGCCTGAGTTCTAATAAGAGTAAAAAATTTAAAGGTATCCCTGTGACAGGCCATGGAGGCCCATAGCTTTATGAGACGTCGAAGCTCCCACATTTTCTAGACAATCGTCTCACAGATGGCGGTAAGTTTGTCAGCCTTACGCGCCGGCCGCCCTTTACCCCGCAGGAAGATTCCTGATATTCATTTCTGTTAGAGGCTGAGTCGACGCCAGGGCCATAGTGCCGCTGGAAGGATTAGGTCAATTGAAAAATCCAGTGACCTCATCGTGAATCGAACCTGTGACCCTCCGGTTTTTAGCATGGTGCCTCAACCAACTACGCTACCGCATGCCTCCCAATGAGAATAGTAAGAAAATTAATACATTATAACGAAAGATGATGTGACAAGGGTTCGATCCAGATAATTATTTAGAAATCAGTGAGGGTTAGCGCTAATTAGGGGGAAATAACCGTTTATTGTGAGTCACATGAAACGCATAAATACACCTTGTGTGCGAGGGACGCACCTTTTAATATTCAAGCACATGTTACATATAGTAACCACACTGTTCTTTAAAACGTTTAACTGAATGTAAAATAATGAGAGGTTAGTTAACCCTTTCATCACCACATATTTGATCACTGGTGTACCCCAACATTAGATTTTCATTTTTGAAAAATATTGAAATCATTAAAAGTTCTATCTTCTGCAGTGTAACAGTGTGCAGTCTGTTAAAGTAAACCGACGTTTCGCCTCAGTGTTCCGGATTTAAAGGCAAGCCAAGCAAGAAATCAGCATGCAGCAAGCAACAAGCTGCTTGCGTTTCAGCCCTGAATAGGGAAGCGAAATATGTCTCCGAAACTTCGATTGACTTTTAACAGACTACACTGAATTATATTCGAGGAGAAAGAACGCTTCATAACCACCGCCGAGAGAACCTCAAACATGACATTGAAACATTTGAGCTTTTTCTATTTTTACTGATATTCGTTCGTTTTCCCTCGGGAAAAATGCTTGCTGTCACTTCGAATGGACGTGAAAATTCTCACATTCAAAGAATTTTATTACAGATGTGTATTTATAGTTAACGTGAAGGTAAAATTGAAATGGAAACCAGTATATTTGGTGTCAGCCCAGCGGACACGCTGGATAATTGGTGTTGGCTCTGAAAGACTAAATGACTTTCTTTGAAGTCATCATATTTCCATCAGTTTTATGGCTATGTAGATGTGCAATATTACTCGAAAAGAATACGTCTGCGTAGACCCTTCTTGCGCGAGACACAGTCATGGTACATAATAGTTGAGCATAGCTTTCGGCACGGGCGGGTGCGACTAGAGCCCTCTGTCGGGAGGGACGGTAAATAGCGCGTGCGTCCACTGACCATCCTCTGGTGTTTGAAGCACCGCCATTTTTGGTCATGCTTAACTTCTCTTTTTGCAACAGTTTTTATTTTAAACGCTAAGAAGAAAGCTGTGTATACTGGACGACACCTGATATATCTAGCAGGACGGTTGTGTGGCGATGCCTTGAGCAATCAGAGACATTACCATGACGAGAAGTTGCTACATTTCTGTCATCCAATTAGCTGCCCCTGCATATGGAAGAAGCGTTTCAGCGAGGATTGGTAGCACAGAGTAGATAATGGATATCTGTGATAGAGTTGGACGTGTCTTCTGACTTGTTTCGGCTACATCAGTGCCTGCGGTAGTCGGGACATCCCAGTCAGTATAGCGACGGCATACAACCTCCACGGTCGGGGTTCAGTTTACAGCGGGGGCAAGAGAGTTCTCTCCACTCCACAGCGTCAGTACCGGCTCTCGGGCCAATGAGTACCAGGGGCTTCCCCATTGGTGGTAAAGCAGCCGGAGCGTGAAACCGATCACTAACCTCCACCTGGTGCCGAGATGAAAATTGGTGGAGATATGCTCTATTCCCCGATACGTCCTCAGGCTGCATGCAGTAGCATTTGAGGCACTGTGCTACAAGCCGAAAAGTTTCGGCTTCCTCTCCCCATAAGGTCATTAGAATTTTCAGTTGACCTAATCCGTCCAGACGCACTATGGCCCTGGGGTCGGCTCAGCCTCTAACAGAAATGAGTACCAGGAATCTTCCCGGGAGGTAAAGGGCGGCCTGCGCGTAAGGCTGACAACCTCACCGCCATTTGTGAACCGACTTTCTATAGAAAATGTGGGAGCCTCGACGTCTCACAACCCTATGGGCCTCCACGGACTGTTACAGGGAGGGCTTTACCATTTTTCTACCTTTACGCGATACGTCCTCATGGCGTGGTGTTTAATTAATTAAGCACAAGGACAACTTTGCCACTTTACGTTTACGTCAGTATTTACGAATTTTGATTGAAGTCGTTTCCGGTTCTGTATCCTGCTCATTTTGATTATCACAAATCTAGCAAAGAAACAGATGCGGAAGGAAGGAAGGAAAGGAGGAGTGGGCAGAATTACTCCTTCCTGACCTACGTCATGAGATAGAGAGACAAAAAGTAAGAGGAATGCTATTGTTTTATCGCATTCCTCACGTAATATCCGCTTTTATTCTCTGCTTCCTTCTTCAAATTCATATTTTGAGTTCCGCTTCTTCCTGAATCCCCTCGCCTGTTCCCGTTCTTCTTCTCTCCCCCCGCTTCCTTCTTTCTCTTTTCCTCCTCTCATCTCTCCATTTGTTCAACTTCCTCTTCTTATTTTCAGTTTATTCACCACACCTTTCCTCATTTATTTGCTCTTTCTTCTCTTTACACTTAATAATATTGGAGCCGGGCTAGCGCCGTCGGCATAGCGACTGTCTGTGGACTGGACGGCCGAGGGGTCGGAGTTCGAGTTCCGGTAGGGTCAAGAATCTTATTTCCTCCAAATCATCCAGACCGGCTCTGGGGTCAACCCAACCTCCTATCCAATGAGTACCGGGAGTAAAGCGGCAGGGGCGTGAAGCTGAACACTCACCTTCAACTAGTGCCGAGGTCAAGACAATGTGGGTCTATACATCCACTTCCCCATACGCCTTCATGGCGTGGTGCTAAATTAGTTAAGCACAGGGACAACTTTGCCTTTTTACCTTACACTTTTAATAAACTGAGAACAGTAGGCGAACTAGGAACCTGGTGTAAAGTTCCCCTTCTATGCTTTTATTGTCTCGGCTGGGATACCTGCTGTCCAGACTGGGTGTTTTAGTGGTTTCCTCCAGGCCCTCCAGGCAACTGACGGGACAATGCCGCGATTAGCACCCGACTGCTTCCTTCGAAATCCCTTCCAGTTCGTCAGTCATACTGTCACGTAGTACGAATATATGTGTGACTATAGACGGGGTTTGGTTTGGGGAATAGATTTATCGACCACTCACAGATCGTTACTACAAATAACTGTAACACTGTTGCTATTTCAGCACTCTGTAGTTTGTAGAGTGCGCATTTTAGTGTTCTCAGTCTGTTACTGGACGTTTTCTGGTAACGGCTCCAACAAAGACTATTCCTCTACCTCAAGTCCACTATTCACAGACTCCTGTACAGAACTGACTACCAAGTGACTGACTGACCGAACAAGGTTAAAGTCACATTGCGACTGACAGTCAGTCAGTCAGTCAGTCGGTCGGTCGGTCGGTGGGTCATTCTTCGTGTCGATCCCAATCTGGGGCTTATGATCAGATATTTATTACTGTTTGACAATTTCGTTCCTGTTATTGTGGGGAGCCCTCTCTGATGAGTGGGCGGGTCTGTCTTTGGTCAGAGTCGTTGTCTGCATTAGAAAGTCATTTGTCATAATGTAAAGGATATTTACATTTGCATGTTAAACATGTTAATAAATAGACTTGAAAGGATCCTGACGATGGTGTATGCTGCTATAAGGCTTATTTTGGACTCTGTGTATCGTCTCGTATATATGAGACAAAAAACCACAACGTTTCGGAGACTGGATCTGTCTCCGTCCTCAGGTGGAGGGGGCAAGATAGACCTACTCAGTTGGGCCCGTTAGAAAGAGCTAGTCTCCGAAACGTTGTGGTTCCTGTCTTATATATACCAGACGATGGATAGAGTCCAAAATAAGCTTTATAGTTCTGTAAATGTTAATAAATGTATATAAAAAATATACAGAACCTCTGTCAGTCCAGGCTCAGTACAACAGATTATGTCCTATTTCTAGTAGCTTCCGCTACAACGGCTGACCTACGTTATCCCTTGCTTATAACATCTCAGCGCGGACCACACGGGAAATGCACCGTTTCCAACAGTGCCTTTATTGTTGCGTTCGTCTCTGTTGCTATGGAAACATGTTTATTGAGCCTTTGCCCAGAAACGGTCCTGGTATATCCTCGTATCTGGCGGTCGTTGAATATCAACGGATTTACATGCCACAATGTCATCTAATGCTATATAGTCTCGATACTGAAAGCCTCCTTAAGTAAGAAAGAAAAAATATTAGAACTTGGACAAATCCCTTACACGTGTTTATAAACTGTTCCCGTAAGCCTCGACTTCTTCATACCTGTTTTGTTTAAGAGGTGTCAAAATAGATTTCAACGTATGCCTTACCATATACAGACATCGTGTGATGTGTTTTAGCTGAGGATAGGAAAGCCTGGGTACGCATCAGACGTTTTGTCTAATCTTTATATTCGTTTTCTTTGAATAAAAAGGAAGAAATGATAAAGATGACAGCAATCGTATTAAATGGCGTGCAGATGAAGACTGTCTTTAAAGGAATCTGGATGAGGCCCGAGTGTGCTGAGTCTGATGACAAGTTCACCTCCTCTTAACGCCATTACAGACGTGTATCTGTGGAGCTTACGTCAGACTAGTCAGCTCCGTGGAGGATGAAACGGCTCGACAGTTCATACCCGACCTGTGAAGCCTCAGTGCTTAATTCATTGACCTAAACAGTGTCGAAGTGTGCATTTACCTGTTATCAGACAACAGGAACTGACAATTCGACACTGTTCAGGTCAATGAATTAAGCACCGAGGCTAGTCTAGTGACTAGACGTAGGCGAGTTGTCAATTTCATACCCCGGCGCTTAACCCCCGGTGAGAAGAGCCCTGGTACCCTTCGGGTGTGATGTTGGGGAGGGGCCCCATATGCGGTCTGATTGCTGTAGAAGACGGAGGAATCTGTTTATACCTACTGAACTATCATTGCATTTTTCGATTCTCTACTTAATACTATGACATGAAGCCTGAAAGCTGGAATGCTTCATTGCTAGACAACGGCTCGGTAAAAATTTCCTACGGAAATGACCATGGAGTAAGGCAAATTCTCCCTATGCTTAAATAATCAAGCACTATGCCATGAAGGCGTATGGGGGAGTAGATGTATAGATCCACATTTTCTTGACTTCGGTACCAGCTGGAAGAGTGGTGCTTCACGCCCCGGCCGCATTATCCCTGGGGAAATATCCCCCATTACTCATTGGATACGAGGTTGGATGGACCCCAGAGCCGGTCTGGACGACGTGGAGAAGAGAAAGTTCTTGACCCTGCTGGGACTCGAAATCTGACCCCTCGGTCGTCCGGCCCGCAGCCAGTCGCTGTACCGACTACGATAACCCGGCTCCTAGTAAATGGGTATATCGTTAAATATTCAGTTACTAGAGTTTAAAATTTCATGACTATGGTTATTAATACAATTATTGACTTTCTGGGCCTTGTCTATCCTCCCGCTTTTACTTAAAAGAACGTTCCACAAATCCGTGTCCGTCCGCAGGTAAAAAGCCCACTCATTCGAGCCCAAGAGGCAAGCAGAAATGGAGGCAGCTAACCTTGCCCCCCACCCCGGTTCTTGTGGCTTTTTGCTTGCTTATTTCCTCCTGAAGATGGAGGTGATGTCTTCCCCCCAAACGTCTGGCGCTTTCTAAGCTACACGGCGGTACAACCCAGAAGACAGTAACCTAACTAACGATAGAACTTAGTTCTTCTTGAGAAACCTCCAGTTGATCAACTACTCAAAAATTTTCCAATATTTTGTAGAAACTAAAAGTTCATTGCCATGTTCACAAGAACCCTCCACTGGTCCCTATCCTGTGCTAGATCAATCCAGTCCTTACGACTCCATCCCATCTCTCAGACATCCGTTTTAATATTATCCATCCACATAACGGCTTGGCCTTCATAGTAGTCTCTTTTCTTTTTTGCTTTTCCACCAATATCCTATATGCATTCCTTTTCTCCCCCTTTTATGTTACCTACCCTTCTCATCTCATCCTCTTTCACTTGATCATTTTAATTATGTTTGGTGAACAGTACAAGTTGTGAAACTCCTCATTATGCAGTGTTCTCCAACCTCCCGTCACTTCTCTCTTCGGTCCGAATAATCACTTCAGCACCGTGTTCTCGAATACCCACAGTCTGTGTTCTTGGATCTTAAAGAGGCACAATGTGGGATATTCACAAAACACGATATTAGAACTTCGGGTTTCAGAGAACGACAGGGAATTTCTGTAGGTGGCGCGACTGTTTTCTTCTCGAGGAGAGCTTTGCTACGTGGAGTTGGTGACGCAGTCATGAAGAGTACGTCACATCCTCCAAAGTATGAAACCAGTTTATGCCTGTTGTGCTAAGACCACGCTGAACTAAACTGACTGACACTTTAGTTCAGCTGTCCAGTCCTATGAAACATACAGTGTTTACAAATCATTCGCAATCTCTGGTTTTTCGTAACATATAATTTTATATTATAAAACCATAGACTTAACGGTATCAGCATGTTTAATATATGTACGAAATTCTTAATATATCTGACATGTTTAACTGACAACCCAATAAATCTAAAATTCGTTATTAAAAAAACACAATAACATTGTGATTGATTTAGTAGGACTTATTACGCCCACTGTCAAGGCCAGTAAAAGTAACTAATGCATATTCATTTTAATATTTCTATGCAGTTAAGTGTTAATGAGTGTCGTTTTTGGAAGAACAGTTTCGGTAATCACAAGTTGACTAAGAGAAGTAAATAGTTCTGGGCCGTCCTCTTATATACAGTATCACATATTTGCTTATGTGTATTTTGAATGTCACTCCTAACATAAAATTCTTGGATAAAAAAGGTAAAGGTGTCCCTATAACAGGACATGGAGGCCCATAGGGTTGTGATACGTCGAGGCTCCCATTTTTTCCAGACAATCGGCTCACATATGGCGGTTAGGTTTTCAGCCTTACACACCGGCTGCCCTTTATCCTCGGAAAGATTCCTGGTACTCATTTCTGTTAGAGGCTGAGTCGACCGCAGGGCCATAAGGTCAGTTGAAAAAATCCAGTGACCTCATCGGGAATGGAAACCGCGACTTTCCGGCTTGTAGTACAAAGCCTCAATCAACTAGTCAACCGCGTGTCTCTTAGATGAACGGCCGGTTTAAGCATTCGGTGCTCTAAAGCTCTAGAAAAGCTAGGGAGTTTGAAATATTTCCTGAAAACAGAGCAAGACTTTGCCATGTTTGTTGTTGCCACAATTAGTTTCCCTTCATTTCTGTTTGTCCTGCACCCTGGTGACAAGATATGACAGTACGCATAGTTCAACTGTACATTAACTTCTTGCTAGCAAATGTAAGGTTTAAAGCACTGAGTTTGTAAGAGAACGCCGAGGGTACAACTTTTCTTGAGTGGGCAACCTTAAGGAAACGGACCATCAGTATGGCCGGTTTAATTCCCGTCACAATTTGAAAATGGTAAAGTAAAAGTAAGTAATCAAGTCCCGATGAGGTCATTGGAATTTTTTTCCCCAGTTTACCTAATCCTCAAGCCGCACTATGGCCTTGGGGTTCACTCAGCCTCTGACAGAAATGACTACCAGGAATTAATTAAATAATTTTCCTGGGAAGTAAAGCGCGGCCGGAGCGTAAGGCTGACAACCTTACCGCCATCTTTGAGCCGACTGTCTAGATAATGTGGGACCCTGAACGTCTCACAACTCTATGGGCCTTCACGGCCTGGTACAGGGATAGCTTTACTTTTACTTTTTTTTTTTTGTAACGATTACTTCACTATTCGAGTGTGGTGATGACGCGTCCTCACATATTTTAGATACAATATATTCATAATTTCCAAAACAGATTATCATTATTTTAGAGCAGAAGCTGATGTGTTCTATTCAGTTCCAATTCCTTTCGATTTCCTCGAATCTTTCGTATTAGTAAAAGTGAAAAAATATATAAAGATATCCCTGTAAGAGGCCATGGAGGCCAATAGGTTTGTGAGACGTCGAAACTCCCACATTTTCTGTAGACAATCGGCTCACAGATGGCGGTAAGATTGTCGGCCTTACGCGCCGGCCGCCCTTTACACCCCAGGAAGATTCCTGGTCCTAATTTTTGTTAGAGGCTGAGTCGAACCCAGGGCCATATGCGGCTGGAAGGGTTAGGTCAATTGAGAAAAGATCCACAATATCGGGACTCGAACCCGTGACCTTTCGGCTTGTATAATGTATCGACCAACTACGCTACTGCGTGCCCCGGTGCGTAGCAATATTGTGTTTAAATATGTACTTTCACTATACAGGTACTTCAGAAATACAAACAAGAAGTTCTGGGAAGAAATTTCTGCTACTTTCATTTCACTACGTATTGAGCACCTGATACGACACGGACCGCATAAGAAACACCTCGTCAAACAATTCTTCTTTGCATGATTTTAAGTTCTCACAGCGCTGGTTAGAAGAATTCTACCTTCTGGTATATAACACTGTAATCCGTTGAAAGATAGTCGAAGTTTCGGAGGAACTTGTCGCTTCCATCTTCAGAGTTGGAGAATAAACCAAGCAAGAAACCTCCAACGCTGGTATCTTTCTTTGCTTAATCCCGGACTCTAGAGCTGGAGGTGACAGTCGATTGACTTTCAACAGACTACACGGCATTATATTCCAGAAGATATAACTCTGCAGTTCCTCTATTGTTGCGTGTGTATTCGTTGCCGCGGGAATGTGTTTACCGAGCCGTTGCCCAGCAAAGGCCCTCTCAACTGGCTCTACTTTTGATAGGAGGAACACACAGATAGTAAGATGATCTTATGAACCGCACTTTAATTTGTCAAAATAAAGTAAGTAAGCTAATAAGTGAGGAGTTTTCAGGGAGTTCTCGAAGTTCTTAGTCAGAATGAACAGTTCCACTCCAGACTACATGCTGAAGTTGTGTTGCTGTGGTTTCAGCTCTGCCGCTAATGCGCCCGCCAGTTGCCTATACACTATCTAATGGCAGAAGAGTTACAAGCGAACACACTCTGCGCTTTCAGTATCAGAACGAGGGCTGAATTATAATCGAGAATTTTATTGTCTAACATTTTTGTACTAAATGATACCTCCCTGTAATTATAACCGGAACTTATTGATCGATGTTTCTGCTGTTAAGTATCATTGTAGTAATAAACCCCGTAGCTTCAGCGTCGTTATAATATGAACCCCCCCCCCTGGACACAATTCTGCGCACCTTACATCAACCTCTCCTTCTGGTGACCTGCCTTCTTGAGATTCTCATTAATATTATCCTCCCATTTCTTACGTCTTTATTGTAGGTGCGTTTGAAGTCAGTGTCAGCGTTGCTTTACGACTGACGGTTTACCGCTAGTCAGTTTGTCTTGGCGCCAAACCCATTGAGACTCACGACCAGTAATTTCATTTTCCAACTGAACACTCGCGGTTATAATCCTTACGTAACATCCTCGCTGACGAGAGGACGGGTCTGTCGTTTACAATTGCTGTTGATCCTCGCCAGCGCAGTCATTCTCGGGTCCGAGTCCTGCCGGGCTGATGACCATATTTTACTGTCTCAGATTCTAGACCTCCCCAACCTGGAGGGACAGGTCCCCGTATTTATATCCCACAGGAACAGGGTGGCGCAGTTATACCCCCAGGCACTGGGTCCCTTTTCGTCGCCTTTTATGACTGGTAGGGCTACGGTGGAGGTATTGAACCCCGCCTCCACACGGGATTCCATTTCAAGGGGTTTTCGTACACATGCAAATCTAGCCACATCCTACCGCATAGAATTTATGGTCTTAATGTTACCAGGTGATCTGAAATGGACCACAGGGTAAAGTCGATGACAACACAAACACACAATCTATGGCTCTACAGCCCTTGTGGACCCTGGCCTCCCTTGGACAGGTGATCAGCGCCTCGCAAGGCCGCTACCTACACACAGAACAACACAAACAGAATAAACACGTACAGATATCCATGCCTTGAGTGGGATTTGAACCCACGATCCCAGCGTTCGAGCGAGCAAAGACAGTTCATGCCTCAGACCGCCCGGTCACCGCGATCGGCAGTGAAGGTATAGCTCCACGAATTGTTAGCCTCTGTTTTGGATGGGGACAAGAGGCCAGCTTCACGCCCCATTCGCTTCAGCCCCGGGGAAAGAAACCAGACGTTGAACTATCATGGCTCCCAGCTTGCAAGATTGGACTTGCGTACGTATGTAGAACAGTGCTCTTACAATACACACATCCGCGAGGTTAAAGAACGTGTGTGGATGCTCCATAATGGTGAACAGATTCCCGGTGGCGTTCTTTGCAGTTTGTTAAGCTTGCTTGTGTTCTGTTTATCCATTTATGGCCGTAAGTAGAGTGGGTTTTATTTAAGGTCATAGTGGCTGGAAAATCGAGATTACGTGCTGGCTTTCAGTGGAAGTCTTCCGTGCCTAATTTGAGGACAATCGGGACAGAGGTTTGGGTACTGACATTAGAAAGACAGACAGACAGACATGGTCTCCACATTATTAGAACTTCCTTTTTTCTTCATAAATAACACCCAATAAAACCCACCTAGCTTCAAAGATCGAAAGGTCATATTGTGGGCACTAGTGCTTCCAAATTCCCGAGAGATATTAATCTTCCGGTTTCGGGAAAGGTTATTGGATATTTTTCATAACATTTTATTTATGTGTTTTAAACAATAATGTGTGTCCACAATAGTAAACAGTGAATTAGTTTTCTATGATAGGGTCATATTAAAAGTTTAAGAGAAATATATAATAATTATTATTAATTAATAATAATTATTTATTATAATTCAGTGATATGTAAAATGATCTCCACCTGATATAGACATTTGTTAACAGAAAGCATTAAAAGAGGGAAAATTAACACAAAAAGTTGCCAAATAAAAATAGTTTCAAAATTGAAAGATAATACCACAGATATTTAAAAGTTAACATTATCAAAATAAAATTTTAAAACACACAATGCACACTTTTTCCCATTTTCCATATTTCTCGGCTGATTTTCCTCGAGATTCGGGGAAAAAAACATAAATTTCCCGATAAACACCGGGAAGGAATTCCCGCATGGAAACACTAGTTGGTACCACTGTTTTTTTATTCAGGGTCGGGGAGGTACGGGTCACCGGTTTACTGGGCTTTGCTGATATTTTCATTCGACTTATGAAGTATCTGACGTTATCACAGACGGATGTAAGGGAATTAGTGGGATATTATTGCAGCAAGATGCTGAAATATAATATTATGAATATGTTACAATCTTGTGAAATGTGTTCCCTTACCGATGTTTCGGAGAAACGTATTACCTCCATCTTCAGGATCGAGAAGTGAGCCAAAAAAGCAGCAAACGACCCAGAATGTGGGGGCAATACGTCCTTCCGAAATGATGGTAAACTTCTGTCATACTGCACTGGGACACTTCCCAGAAGATAGTGTTCTTCATCCGTTACCACTATGAGAAACTGAACTCTAGCACAGATCAACAGAAAGCCTTGTATTTTAGATGAGTTTTTTTCTAGTTCATTTAATAGTTCAGTGGAAGGACAGAAAGACAAAGACATAGATGGCTGGACAATATTAAAATGTAAGATTTGAGGTTTTCACGGCGGTGGCTGTGATGTGGCGCCGTGTAGATATATAGTGTTAACCGACTTTTCGGATGAACGTATCGCCTCCATCTTCAGGGTAGAAGACAAGAAGAAATCCGCGAGTGAACCAGCGTGAGCAGGTGCTGCACGTTCCTCCGAAAGGTCGGTTAACACTATATCTACAAGGCACCACATCCCAGAAGACTGCTTTCATCAATATTAAAATGGATCTTAGAGAGAATGGGATGGTATGGATTGGATTGATCTGCCTCAGGATAGGGACCGGCGGAGGGCTCTTATGAACACGGTAATGAACCTCCGGGTTCCATAAAATGCTGGGGAAGTCTTGAGTGGCTACACAACTGGCGGCTTCTCAAGAAGGGATCAGCTCCATGAGTGAGTAAGTGGAAGGACAGGTGGCATTGCATCAGAAGACAAATGGCTTTACGTGTTCAGGCAGTCAGTTGCCTTTTGTGTAGTATCACTGCATAGCAATGGAAATTATACAAGTCTAATAGAGAATTTGAAGGGCAACATGTCAGTTCATTTATAATTAAGCACTTCATTCATAAAAAGCATCCGGTTTTAAGTGATTGAGGCGCTAGATATTTTTACCACGGCACAAAAACAAAAGATGGAGAGTGGTTTTATTATATGTTGCAGTCTCAGAAAGCAATATTTATATTTGTTTTGTTCATTTGTTTTCGATTTGACAGTGTCTCTCTCGGTATGGGGGAATTAATTGAGCGTCCGTAGATAATATCTCTGCAAGTCTTGAGGTATCTTAACTGAAGAGAAACGTTAAGATTTCATGGCCAGATGAATTGCTGGCGTCAAGAAATTGTTCCATATTTATCTTGTTCCATGGAATTTGATGGTCATTTGTTCTGTTCCCTTTCTATCACTTTAAATCACACCTTCATCACCTCCCGTATCTTTAATAAACTCTGTATGTTGTTCAGGGAAGTGTATTTGTGTGTTTCATAGGATTTTCACAAGAAATTACTATTATTTTCCTGCACAGGCTTAACTGATCGGGCTTTGTAATGGAGGTAACAAATGTGTTTCCTGTGATTTAGGGACTAAATTTTAAAATAATACTAACTAGGCCACTCGAGGTTCCATCCCGGGTCTGGTCAAGTGGGATTTGTGGTGGACAAAGTGGTGCTGGGGCAGCTTTTCTCCGAGTACTGCGGTTTCCCCTGCCAATCTTCATTCCACCAACTGCTCCACAGTCACCCTCACCTATCATCTGGGGCTGGTACCGTAGGCCAGAAATGGCCGCAGTACAAGGGACTTAGTCCCACCCCACTAGCAATAAAAAATACTAGGCTATTCTGTCACTAGGGTACATATACTGGAACCCGGCCTCTCAGGTTGGGGGTTGGACGCAAAGCTGACGACCTTGTTCTGTAAAAAAAAATATTATCACGAAATCCAAAGAAATGAAAACCGGTTGCAATCTGTAAGAATCTTCTAAGGAAGGCTCTGCCTCAAAAAAAAAAGGCCGATTTGCCAAATGATTATGACGATGTTGATTTATATGAATTCGGGTATGTTTCATATGTAACCCTCCCAACGATAAATCAAAATTTCACTATAATGCGGCCATTATATCAGTATTATTTCATACCCATTAAAACCCGGGCTCAACTTCTTTCCTCTGCTCATAACAAAATAAACATGCTGAAAATTTACTTTTTTACTTTCTAAAGAATCGCCCTACCTCAGACGTTCTACAGTAAGGACAAGCGAGCGCTTCCTGGGAACCTTCAAAACCGGAAGAAAAAACATTTCATTCCCCCACTCCCACAAATATATTGCCCTTCACTGCTTCCCTTCCACTTTCTCTCTCGTTCCTGCTTCAAGTTTTAGCAACGATTTATCTACTGGTCATGCTGTTATGCATGCCGAGTTGCAAGATGAGGTGTGAATTGGGATGCAGACGCATTTGGAAGGAATTTGCCCTTATCTGCCTTCAATGTGGTTACGTAGAGGAACTGAGGACAATCACGGAAAGAATAAGGCATAATATCCAGCCTCGGGTTCTGTATCTAAACCCAAGATATATAATTACGTAAATGTATTACCGTCCGCTCGTTGCGTGACCTTTACTCTTCAGGTAAGCTAAAGCTATCCCTGTAAGGGCGGCCGCACACCAGCTGCGTCAAGACAAGCACCAAGACATGAGACACAAGACGCAGTCTTGCTTCATTCGTGATTGGTCAACATGAAGCTAACGTCAGCATCATGACTCAGACCGGTGTTCGGCGGTTTTCATAATCTCATTCGTTTCAACTCTGTTCCTTTCTTTGCGTCATGTCGCAGACATCGTGTCTTGACTGTTACATATTTTGACTCATGCTGGTGTGCGGCCTACCAAACAGACAGCGGAGTCCAATAGGGATGTGAGACGTCAAAGCTCCCACATTTTCTAGTCAATTGGCTCACAGATTGCGGTAACGTCGGCCTTACGCGCCGGCCACCCTTTACCCCTAGGAAGATTCCTGGTTCTCATTTCTGTTAGAGGGTAAGTCGACCCCACGTCCATAATGCGGCTGGAAGCATTAGGTCAATTGAAAAATCCAGTGACCTCATCGGGAATCGAACCTGCCACCTTCCGGCTTGTAGAATAGTTCCTCAGCCAACTGAATTCTGTCCTCTTTCTGTGGGCTCCCCTCCAAGCCTATATCCGAACCGGCTCCCTGTGCTTACTGCTGTCTTGAAGGTGGAAGGAGTATAATAATAATAATAATAATAATAATAATAATAATAATAATAATAATTTGTGGGCGCTTCAGTCCATGATGAACCTTGGTCTTCTTTCTTACAGTTTCTTAATCACAGACAGTCGGTAGGACTCCATGGGTAGGGGATCAGGCCGTCGCAATGCTGCTATATATGCAGAACAACACATAGGGAATAACCACAGACGTCCATGCCTGGAGTGGGAGTCGAACCCACTGTTCTAATGTCTGAGGGGGAGATGAGGTGTAGCTCCACAGTTCTTACTCCCGACACTGAAAGGATGTAAGCGGTCAACTTCACGCCCCTGCAGCTTTACCTCCTGAAATGGAGCCCTTGGTACACATTGTATAGGAGGCTGGATGTGCCTCAGAACCGGTCTAGACTCTACGGAGAATAGAACAATCTGTTGCCCCCGTCCCGAATCGAACCGTGGTCTTCTAGCCCGCAGCCCAGTCTCCATACTGACTGAGGTAGACGGGCCCCCGGATAATATTAATCTTAAGTTATTTAGTAATTGTTGGTTGCTTAGTAGGTGTAGAGACTAGTTTACGGGCTGGGTAACCGGGAATCCTCTACATCTTCCAGACCGGCTTTTGGGCCCACTCCTTCGTGTACAATTGACAACGAGGGCCCTTTCTCCAGGATTGAGCGGCAAGAAAGTGAAGCTGACCACTCACCTCAATCTAATATCGAGGTTAAGGATGGCGTTACTGCTTAATTAAGGACACAACTTTATATTTTACCTTTACTGCCATTGCAGAAAGGAATCCTTAATAGGTCCTTGGAGTGAGGGTGAGGAGTGATGAGGCGGCACGACGACGATGCTCGCAGTGTCAGAGCAGGTCTTACAACTGATTCCAGCTCTGATTCATTTCTGATTAATAGTGCGTATTATCGTTCGTTTAGAACGTCATGTTATACCATCTATATATCGTCCTGAAAGGATCTTCCTATGCAACTGACACGGAAGTATGTGAAATAGCGCACGGCCTCGTAAGAGACAAGCAAACAAGATAGGTTCGATTTCTGACAGCTTTATGTTCACTGAGAAGTTGTAAATGATGTATGGGGTACTGGGAGGTGAGGCAAAAAAAGAATTTGAATTTTTAACAGTCCATTTCAAGGCTCCAATTATACACAGCCGAAGATATATGCAGCGTTCTTAACATAACATATAAACATAAAAAAGTCTTATATTTATGGCTGGGCTTGTCTGCATATAGGTACAGCTTGTCCTCTCTGTCATTTCCTTATGTGACATTAATATCTTTTAATAAATCGACAGTGATCTGAGGGGCGTATGAGACAGCATCTACACACACACACACACACAGGATCAGCCAGAAGAATATATGTACTCTTTTGTGTTCATTTCACCCTACAACTCTGGTGTGTAAACTCAGACAGAAATTACCCAGTGAACATTACTTTGATTGAATACTGTTGGGATAGCTCAGTCGGTATAGCTTCGGGTTGAATGGCCGAATTTCGATTCTCGATTCTCCTCCACAACGTCTAGAACACTTCTGGGGCCCACCCAGGCTTTTATCCAGTGGGCACCGAGGAGATATTTCACCGGGGATAAAAGCGGTCGGAGCATGAAGATTATCACTCAGCTCCATCTAGTTTTGAGATCAAGAATTATGGAGCTATACCACTAAGCGTGATGCTTAATTACTTTGGGGGCACGCGGTAGCTTAGTTGATTGAGGCACTATGCTGCAAGAAGGAAGGTTGCATGTTCGATTCGAGATGAGGTCATTGGATTTTTCAATTGACCTAATGCTTTCAGCCGCACTATAGCCCTGGGGTCGACCCAGCCTCTAAAAGAAATGAGTACCAGGAATATTCCTGGGGATGAAGGGCGGCCGGCGCTTAACGCTGACAACCTCACCGCCATCTGTGAATCGATTGTCTAGGAAATATGGGAGCCTCGACGTCTCACAACCCTATTGGCCTCCACGTCCTGTTACAGGGATACCTTTACCAGGAACAACTTTAGGTTTACTATGGTGACTCACATTCGGGTACCCGGTTCAAATCTCGGCCTTAGAGAGGATATCTTCACAATTTTGAATTTGAGATTCTAACAGCGGTAAATATGAAAAGAACTATCTTCTGGAATGTAATGCCATATAGTCCGGTAAAAGCCTACCGACGTTTCGGAGGTCTAATATTTTCATATTGAAGAAGAAACCAGCAAGATGACGATAAGCAGATCACATGTTTTTCATAACACTAATTAACAAAACTTGTAACGTTTGAAATCAGTTCTCACATGGTGATACCAAGTCTGGAGATAGAAATTCTCAATCAGCTCACAGTTTCGTGTATTTATTTCTGAGATATAACAGGTTTTTTTAGCGGTAAAATTTTTTTCTTAGTGTAATTGCTGTGAACCATGTTGGGGGAAAAATAATGTTTTATCAACGATAAAATTTTATTCTGACTTCACTAGCGTCGTTATTTCAAACTGCATGGCACTTACATACGTTCAGACGTCTTGCATTGAAGTACAGACAGGGGATAACAAGAGGAACTGTGCGGCAAGTTTTGACTATAAATTTTCGTGGTTACTGTATCATTTTTAGCCGAAACCCCCAAGTTATCAACCGAAATAATTGTGCTGTGTAATCATACCTGTGTTGAATTTTAGTTTCTCACAGCGGATTTTCTGGGATATGACGCCGTGTAGTCGTATAAGCTTTGCCGCTCTCTTTTTTGCTGGTTCTTACTTTAGCATATTCTTTTACCCTGAAGATGGAAGAAATATGCTCCTCCGAAACGTCACTTAATTTTCAGCGGACGGCACGATGTTATATCCGAGAAGATGTAACTGTTCAAAAGTATTAACATTTACGGTAGAATTGCAATTGAGTATTGCGATAGCTGTAATATCCACAGGAAAACGCATGAACCAGGAGAGACTTGAATGATAGAGGCCATCGGCTGTTAACACATGTTAAATTAATCGAGAAATCATCATCCATAAACGTGAATCTCATATGGGCATGATGAAATGAAAGAAACTGTGCGGTGATGGTTCAGGAACCATCTATGGACGCAGATCAACCATTTATCGGAGAAATTTTAACCATTTAAAGCCCAGTTGTCACTGCTATATATATATATCACCTGCTTTAACACACCAAGTCTCTCCATTCTGCTTCCAGAGTGTATTTGTGTGTTTCGTATGGTTCTCACAGTAAACAGCGACTGTTTCCGTAAACAGTATTAACCGGTTGGGCTTTGTAGCGGAGACATAATGTGTTTCCTGTAAGGTACGACCTGAGTTACTATATATTCTGCCCACCCAGTGAATCTGTGTGTTCCGTATGGTTCTCACAATAAACAGCGACTGTTTCCTTAAGCAACATTGACCGGTTGGTCTTTATAGCGATGACGTAATGTGTTTCCTGTGAGGTACGAACTGAGTTTCCATATATCACTTAGAATAAATAAAATCTCTGTATACCTTGTATAAATGTTACTTGGTATAATGCAGTGACAAAGAATGTACAGAGTCCATGCTGACCTGGAGGCCATGAAAACGCAGATACACTCCCGTTGAAACTGCGGTGCAACAAACCTAGCGTGTACATTGTTAGACCAACCCCTCCTTCGTTGAAGAGGAGGCCCCATTTCGAAAGAGGTAGATGTCTAGGAGAGATTAAACATCTTGGCCGAGGATCTCGAGGAGACTAAAGCCAGGAATGACTGTGCTGGCGAAGGCCAGCAACAATTTAACCGACGGCCGTTCACTCTTTAAAGGTCTAAGTACGAATTTCCTTTGTTGAAACAAACATATATACGGTATGTATATTTAAATGTTCCATTTGTTCGACTGATTTTCTTCCTTTCAGCAACCAGTAGGCCTTGAAATTAAGGTGGAACAGTCTGAGAAATGAACCCCTATACTCCTATATGCATGAAGGTCGCATGCATTATGTTAATTTTGATTATTTATGCTTAATTTTGTGAATAGAGTTCCGTATTAAAAGTCACACTTTTGTATTTATAATGAGGCGTCTGGAAATGCTGGTGCCCATATTTGAAACGTGAAAGTTGTGGTTTACGTTACAGGTGTTGTGGATCAAATTAACCTCTCACGATCAGATAGTCCACATTGTAGCTTACAGGAAAGGATTTCCAAGATATACAGATTGTGTCGCTTGTGTATCTAATCCATATTGTTCGTGTTCTCTCTCAAGGCGTTGGGTTCCTGTAAGCGTGCTATTAGTAGACGCCTTCATGAGATGCCTCCCTGAAACTTCCACATTACAATAGGTAAAGCTATTCCTGTAACAGGTCGTGGAGGCCCGTAGGTTTGTGAGACATCGAGACTCCCACATTTTCTAGACTGTTGGCTCACAGATGGCGGTGATGTCAGTCTTGCGCACCGGCCAGACGCCCTTTATCTTCAGGAAGATTCCGGGTACTCATTTCTGTTAGAGGCTGAGCCGACCCCAGGGCCATAGTGCGGCTGGAAGGATTATTTAAATTGAAAAAATTCAGTCACCTCATCGGGAGTCGAACCCTCAACCTTCTGGCTTGTAGCATGGTATCTCAACCAACTACACTACCGCGCGCCCCTGCGAAACCAGTAAGTGAAGTTTTTGGGTAACTGACGTAAAATTATGTTTAAAATTCAATGTCACAATGACATATTTTCGTTTGCTAACAGATACATAGATTGAATTAATTATATTGCACGAACCAGACAATGTAAAAACGTAAAATGAAACATATGTCGGGCTTATATCGTTGCTGGTCTGAGAGCAAATCTCATCCAGAACTGGGTGAGAGTCCACACTTCGGTGTATAAGTGGTAGCGACACGCCGTAACGCAACTTATTCCTGTCACGAAAAAAGAAAAGAAAAAAGGAAATCAGAATGAGCGTGCGTACAGGATACTTCTCTCCCCGCAGCAAACCAATAGGCAACCGCGTGCTCGCCTAATCGCAAGTGCTAATCCTATTGCAGACTTACTTACTTGCTTACTTACTCATGGAGCTGAGCCATTCTGGAGGAGCCGCCAATTCTGCAGCTACTCAAGAATTTCCCAGCATTTTATGGATCCGCAGGTTCATTACCGTTTTCACTAGAGCCCTCCACCGGTCTCTATCCCGAACCAGATGTATATAGCCCATACCATCTCATCCTACCCCTGTAAGATCCATTTTAATACTGTAAAATTTGCGGTTTTCACGGCGGTGACTATGAAGAAATCAGTCTTCTGGAATGTGGCGCCCTGTAGATATTGTGTTAACTGACGTTTACACGACGCAACATCCCAGAATACTGCTTTCTTTATTTTAATATTGTCCACTCATCTACGTCTTGGTCTTCCTAGTGGGCTGTTTCCTTCCGGCTTTCCCACCAATAGCCTATATAGTCTAATAATAATAATATTAATATCATCATCTTGCGTCCTTCCACTTCCGTCAGTTTCTTCAATCCCTTCAGCTTACATCCGTTATCTTAACCCTCACTGGCGTTAAGCAGTCCGAGTGCTGTGGACTTAAGCGGTGTCAGAATGTTGCTTTCTGTGTGATGAGAAGTTATTAAGCGAGTGTCTCAGGTCTCAACATTTTAGACATTGTTTCCTCGATAGCTGGTCATGCTTTATTAAGGTTTATTTTTTTCCTAATCAGCTTTATCAAGATTTAGTCGACCGAGAGCTGACGCCTGACGAGTCCAGCATTAAGGCATTTGGTTGTCTAACAAGTTTCAACCACTGATCAAAACAGTTTATCATTTAAAATTCCACTAGCGCGATCACATATCGCGTGATGAGGTCGCGGATTCTTATCTTGTTCGGGGCCTGCATGGATGCCAACTTTCAGAACCCTATTAGCGAAATGCTTGTGTATGTTCGCCTCCCGACTCAACTGCAAACATCAGTTTATATTCACTAACCGAGGAATTTCCCTGAAATTCGGTATGAGCATCTTGTCACTGTACGCTTCGTCTTAGTAGTTCTTACCTTGTCGTTGTTATCACTGTCGACATTAGCGTCTTGTGCGAACTTATGAGGTGTGAACAACACTAGTACTATTGACCTAGGGTTTGGAATTTTGTGTCGCTACAGATTTTTCGAAAAATATGCTGCTTCTAATAAGATACGTATGTTTCTTTAAAAAATATAAATAAAAATGTGGCAGATGCTTGTACCATTTATTTCGAGGTTCATATCTGGAAACTTGTAACCGTACCTATGTATCTGCATGGATGCCATGTTAAAAAGGTTGTCAGTTCCGTTAAACATCTAAATGCCCTGTTCTCTTAATAGAGTACACCCCTTTTTGTATTGGGTGGCACGTGGCAGTGTAGTTGGTTGATGCACTATGCTACAAGCGGGAAGGTCACGGGTTCGATTCCCAATGAAGTCATTGGATTTTCCTAATCTTTTCAGCCGCACTATGGCCCTGGGATCGACTCGGCCTGTAACAGAAATGAGTACCAGGAATCTTCCTGGGGGTTAAAGTGCGGCCGGCGCGTAAGGCTGACAATCTTGCCGCCATCTGTTAGCCGATTATCTAGAAAATATGGGAGCCTCGACGTGTCACAACCCTATGGGCCTACACGGCCTGTTAAACGAATAGCATTATCTTTGTTTACCTTACTTCTGTCATTGTCTTTGAATGGTAGAACCTATGCAGTGGGCTTTCCCAAACATCCCTATCACGTGCTGAGACAAATTATTGTGTCACAATTTTCATACGAGAATGTATAATTATTAAAAAAAAACATTTCTGGATAGAAGTGAATATGTCACCGAGCTAAATGCAGCGCCTTGAACGCGTTTATGGAACTTACAATTACAGTTCTGTACCTTTATATTATTAGATGGATATAATTGTTTAGTTTCACGCTTAGGCCTCTCTACCTACTGAGTGGTGGGTCCCAGTATCGATCTGGATGCGCTGGAGAAGGGGGACAACCCTTCAAGGGAGTTGAACCTCTATTATCCGACGTTTAGCTATCACTGTTCTTCTGAATTCCTAGTATTCTGTGTTGAGCTGATCACAGTGGCCGAGCGGTCTAAGGCATGAACTGTCTTCGCTCGCTCGGACGCTGGGATCGTGCGTGCGAATCCCATTCAAGGAATATATGCATTTATTCTGTGTTTGTGTTGTTCTGTGTGTAGGCAGCGGCCATGCGACGGGCTGATTCCCTGTCCAAGGAGTCCTACCGACTGTGTAAAACAAAAAAAAAAGTCCATGATTTTAGTGCGCAAGCGAACTATACTGGCCGAGCGACCGCCGCTTGTCGGCGAAGTTAGTGCCAACTTTAGTGGATAGAGGGTGTCACGTGGTCAGCGCAGCGAATCCTCACGGCCCTTAATCTCGGTTTTCTAGACCGGAGCAGCTGTTACCTTGAAGTAGCTTCTAAATTATCCTCACGAGGCTGAGAGGACCCCGTTCTAGACCCACTACTTCCCAGAAAATTTGGTAGCGCCGGCAATCGAACCAGGGCCGACTGTGTAAAAATCAAGAAAATGATAAGGCGACAAAAGTCCAACAAAATTACTGTAGAACCGTATATAGTATTTTGTGTTACTGCGGTTATTTATTTGGAAATTGAAATTATAGTACATATGTGCGATCCGTTTTTATGTCATGTGACATTGTTGTTAGTGAGACCTGCTCGTTACGTTTTAACTGCATACAGCTAAGTTTCTTTATTCCTAGTGTTTAATTTATTATTAATCGCAATTAAAATTCCTGTGTTGTGAAGCGTAACATGTAACCCGTTTCCTAAGACATCAAATTAAAATGGAATTTCATGCATGCAGCGTGGAGAATGGTTAATTACTGTATTCAGTCCGAAAGAATTATATTAGTCCACACTGACATTAGAAATAAAATAATAGGCCTATCCGGTAAAGAAACTGTAAAACGGTAGCCATTAATAAGAATTTAATTTGATATTTCCTTTCTGTTTAGAGAAAGTCTTCTTTTTTACGATACAGGTAAATTGATTCATATGTAAAACCATAATCTATTGACCAGAAGCGGGTCCCTCTTTATATCTTTGTCACTCCGTTTCTGTGGCTGGAGACAGGCATGTCTAAAGCTATTCACTGACGTCAGAGGCTGTCGTTACAGATGGGAACGTCTCGTGACTGTACTCGAAAAACATTGACCACAATCGCCGCTTCTTAATTCACTGTTTCTGTGCCTGTGCGCCGCATCTAAATTCACAATTCAAAATAAGACTAAAATCAAGCGAGTTCTTCAAACATCACGCAAGAGAAAAGTGGAAATTCAGCTGAAAAATATAAAACTAGGAAGAAATGAAGAAATAAAAGGAGAAATGAAGGAAGGAAAATAAAAGCTTATTAACGTTTGAGATGAACTCTTAAATTTTATAACGTTTATTTACTCTCTATCTGTCTCTATCTCTCTATGGCTCTACAGCCATTTGGAACTTGGCCGCTTTTTCAGTTTCTTAATCCTATACACAGTCGATAGGACTCCTTGGACAGGGGATCAGCCCGTCGCAAGGCCGCTACATACACACAAACAGAATAAACGCACACAGACATCCATAATTCGAGTTGGATTCGAGCCCACAATCTCGTTGTTCGAGCGGACGAAGACAATTCATGCCTTAGACCGCGTGGTCGCTGTGCTCGGCAACGTTCATTTATTCGACTAGTAAAATACAGTTTTTTTATTGCTAGTGGGGTGGGACTAAGTCCCTTGTACTGCGGCCACTTCTGGCCTATTGTACCAGCCCCAGGTGAGGGTGATTGTGGAGCAATTGGTGGAATGGAGATTGGCAGGAGAAACCGAAGTACTCGGAGAAAATCTGCCCCACCGCCACTTTGTCCACCACAAATCCCACTTGACCAGACCCGGGATCGAACCCGGGCCGCCGCGGTGGAAAGCCAGCAAATAACCGCTTGAGCTATGGCGCGGCTGAAGTACAGTTAATTGCTCACAGTAAACTTGATGTGACTTTCAAGCATCATATGAAAAGCAATAGAAATAAAGAGTCATCTTATCTGTCTCTATCACAGAAATAACAGGAGAAATGTTTTTTTTTTTCCTTGGCACTACAGCCCCAGTGGGCCTAGGTCTACCTCCATGAACTCCGTTCACTTCGGTTTTTCTAGATCTTACACATATGGTAGGACTCCTTGGGCGAGTGATCAGCTCGTCGCAAGGCCTCTACCTGGACACAAACACAGAAAAACGCACACAAACATCCATGTCCTCAGTGGGATTCGAACCCACGATCCCGGCTTCCGAGCAAGCGAAGACAGTGCATGCCTTAGACCGCTCGGCTACCGTGACCGGCGGAGAAATGTTTACATTCTGGAATTATACTTAACTTTTGTTCATACACGTGTTAATTACGTAGTAATGTAACTGATTTTTATGCATATTTACAGTTATTCCTTAATGCAATGTTTATGCCCTGGATTATAAGCTCCTTCGAAGGTTACTGATAGGAGACTGCACTTCAGTTTTTTCTCTGATGTAAACCGAGTGTAAAAAAATTCAATCCATTGTTTATCATATCGAAACCTGCACTGATTTCCTAATGATTTCATTAACACTGTAAGAAGGATAAAGTTATCCCTGGGCATAATTAGTTAAGCACCATGCCATGAAGGCGTAAGGGGAGTGGAGGTATACCTCCACCTTTGTTGACCTCGTCACTAGATGGAAGTGTGTGGTTAGCATGACTCCCCAGTCATTTTACTACCAGGAACCCCTGTATTTTTTTAATTCGCTTAGTGGGGGGTGGAGTCCAACTGGGTCCACTTGGCACGGCGGCCACTGATTGGCCTATTGTAGCCTGCCCCGGGTGATTATGGTGGAACGAAGATTGGCAGGGGAACCGAAATACTCGGAGAAAACCCTCCCCAGTGCCACTTTGTCCACCACAAATCCCACTTGACCAGACCCAGGATCGAACCCGGGCCGCCGCGGTTGGAAGCCAGCGACTATCCGCTTGAGCTATGGCGCGACCAGTAACCCCTGTAAGAAGGATGCTGAAAAAATTTTGTTAGGTTGATTGTAGTTGATGTTGGTTCATACATATTGTCACGTGTTGGGTGTATAACGCGCGTCAAATAACTTTACGCCTTATTGAATGTAGCGAATTTATTCCACTCTCTCTTACAATCACACAATTTACAATCTCACAATTACTGCCATCGGCAATATCGCAATTACTTCCACTGTTTCCATTCACTCCTGCGAATGTTATACTGCAACTGACTGGTTACTCGTTACTCACTACTCACTAACTGAATAGTCTTCGCTGCTCCTTATTTAGCCTCGGCACGGACAACACAGGAAACAGTTACCTGATAGGTACCGCTGTTGCCTGACGCCGCGTTTACAGTTGTTGCTAGCAACGCTGTCGGGAGTTGTTTACGGCTGCATAGCAACTGCGGTATCCCTTGGTAACAACACAGCCGCTCCTCTGCTTCGTCACCACGGGGGAGGGGGCCCCCATCGAGCGTTGCGTGATAATGGAAAGGTTGGTGGTGTGTGACATCACTCGCGAGACCGCAGAGTTCACGTGACCCCTTACTTTCCGTTGCGCCATCTACGTCACAATATGTTGAAGTTGGTTTCATGACGGTGACCCTGAGGAGTGCAGTCTTCTGGGAGGAAGCTTCATATTCTTCGACACTAAAAATTGTGACAGTGCGTTTCTCTGAAACGTCACTGAGCTTCTACCGGGCTACACAGCGGTACGTTACAGAGCATAGAAATCACGATAACTGGTAATCAATTTTTACTGAGCTGCTTAACTTGAAGCGCTCTTGTAAACCGTCAGTTCATCTTTGGAAGCTACGAGGGTGAATCGGTAAATGGGTCAAAAATTGGTATTGAACGTAAAACACTTATTTCTCGGAATATCCTCCGCCACCATTGGTACACTTTACCAGTGCGCCGAAACACGCAGCATAGAAGTCCTTTGACTGTTGTCTTAGCTACTTCCGCACCTCCATTTCAACATCGTCTTCAGCGAAACATTTGCCACCCAGTAATAAACCTCTTTAAGCGACAAACACTTCCCGCCATAAGCATGAAACATTTATTTATGAATATCCTTTGCACTGAGCCCTTTTCCTAAAAAAAAAAAAGCACAGAAGAACGCTGCTCATAGGAAATATATTCTTCAAGCACGATCGCCATTTTGACTACTGAAACCAGTCTCTGAACATGCTCATACGCGTCTGCTACCTAGACTGTCATGAAGCTGGAGTGTGCTACTACCTAGTGATACACATAGAAAACCTATTACATCCGTTACAGCTGTTTTACTTCCATTTGTGACCTATTTATTGACTCTCCCTCATACAATTCCGGAGTGAAAGTAAATTTCTTGCTGAGTTCGTTTTTGTTATCCGCTGTGACATAAATTTGAACCCGAATCCATTAATAATACCTCATTGAACGTGAATGTTTCACGGTTAACAGTTTGGGATTATCTTCTCAGGACCTGCCAGGACATGAATGGGTCCATGTGATCATAGACATAAAAAGAAATGGTGCCTTTTCATGCAGATTAGTTACCTGTAGACCAGTTGACCTTCAGTCTCATTAGAGGGTTAAAGCACTGCAATTCAGTCACGTGGTCGATTTCCGGTGACCCTTGAGAAATCTGTGGCCTGAGCCTCAGTGAATGTAGCTAAGGAAAGATTCTATTGGGGATATTCATCTGATGGATATTCTGCCTTCTTTGCACGAGATGCTTTTTGAAAGAAACTGTTAAACATTAAGGAGCCGAGCTAGCGTAGTCGGTATACCACTGGCTATTGGCTGGATGGCCGAGGGGTCGGAGTTCGAGTCCCGGTAGGATACAAATTTTTCTCCACGTCCTCCAGCCCACCCAGCCTCCTACCAAATTTACCAGGGGCTCTTTCCTCGGGGTAAAGCGGGCGGGGTGTGAAGCTGACCACTCACCTCCAGCTAGCAACGAGATGAAGAAAATGTGGATTTATACATCCGCTCCCCCATACGCCTTCATGGCGTAGTGCTTAATTAAGTACAGGGACAACTTTACCTTACCTTTCTTTGTATTACTGGTGTGGTGGGCTAAGTCCCTTATACTGCGGCCACTTCTGGCCTGTTGTACCAGCTCCAGATGATAGGTGGGGATTATTGTGGAGCAGTTGGTGGAATGAAGATTGGCAGGGGAAACCGAAGTACTCGGAGAAAACCTGCCTCAGCGCCACTTTGTCCACCATAAATCCCACTTCATCAGACTCGGGATCGAACCCGGGCCGCCTCGGTGGGAAGCCAGCCACTAACCGCTTGAGCTATGGCGCGGCCTTATCTTACTTTACTATTAAACATTACAACTAAAGTAACTCCATCCAGTAGAATGTTTTTTTCATGCGTAATTTGTAGCTTTAAACTCCGTGGTTTTAGCCCGCAAGCGAACTATACCGACCGAGCGACCGCCGCTTGTCGGCGAAGTTAGTGCCAACTTTTGCGGATAGAGGGTGTCACGTGGTCAGCCCAACGAATCCCCACGACCGTTAATCTCGGTTTTCTACACAGGATATTTTTGGCCTACTTTCCTTATTTTGAAAAAAAAACAAACTAAAATTAGGCTTATCATATCACCATGCTATGTCTCTCTGTATCTACCCCTATTAACTTCTGAATGACTGAACCGATATTTATGAAACTTGGTATGTACATCACGGCAACTGAGCACATCTCAACGGCGTACTTCATAAGTCTCTCCCATCGTCTATGTGTGTGTCTGTGTGTATCCCTAGACTGCAGCCACCTGCTCACTCCCGTTCCTTCCTCGCGGATTTTTCTACTCTGAAGATGGAGGCGATACATTCCTCCAAAACATCGGTTCACACAAGATCTACACGGCGCCACATCCCAGGAGCCGGCATTCTTCATGGTCACCGCCGTGAAAACCTCAAATCTTACATAGTGTATACTGTACGTTTCCGTTGATATAGGCCTAATTGTTGATATTTGATGAGTTGCAAAGGGGTTGAAGGGAAATTGTCATTCCATAATCAAGGCAGTATGACAGAATTTCCCAGAAAGGACTGAATAAAACCATGAAAATTTTTAGTTCAGGAGATCCTGCGTTCCGAGAGAGATTCGCAACGAAGACCACCTCGGATGCGAGTCTAAAACGTTAGCTTCGCTCCAGAGCGCTCGGTACACGAGTGGTAACAGCTTACCATCCCAGATTCATTTGCTTTTTCACTTATTTTCCTACAGACGCGAGATGTGTTACATAGCTCAACTCAAACAAAGATATTCCAAGAAAGCTACATTATTCTTATCGTAAATTTGCTCTTCATTGATGTTCTTTGCCATTGTACAAGTTATTGTGTATGTGTGCGGTGCAGAGTACAGTATATATGAATGCTTTGTTGGTTCACCTAATGGTTTCCCATGAATGTTATTAATAGACCACGTTGATGATATTATCTTGCTCGCATCTCGCGTTGTTCGGACGGTAATCTTTTCGTTATGGAAGTGAATAACGTCTTTTATCTGACATTAAGGGAAGAATATTGTGGCGTATTTGCTCAAAGCAAGAATTGTGGAGCCAGAGAAACAGCCGTTGCTAGGTAATGCCCGCACGCAACGATAAAGGAATTTTCGCAATGGGAGTTGTGACGCGTATAGCTGTTGCTATGGAGCGACTGGGTTTCCGCGGAGACGAATTCAAGCAACAATAGAAGAGCTTTGTTTTCTGTGCTGTCCGTGCCGAGTGATGAAGAGCTTGGGAGCCGAGGAGTTTAGGCATCAGAATTATTGAGTGTAGTTCAGTGGAGTTGAAGAGAATACTTTACCGTGATATATGGAGTGTGTAATTCATTGAGACATAGTTCATTTGTTGGAAGCCGTTGCCAGGAAACGGATAGTGGAGACTGTAATAGACTGAGGACACTAGTGTTTGGAGCGGAGACTAGCGATAGAGCTGTGTTAGTTGTAATTACGCGTTGAGTGTATAAGCGCAGTGAATTCAAACATCCAACCCTAACGCAATCCAAGGAGAACAATGATGTCTTCCGGGATGTGATGCCGGGTAGTCCGATTGAGTTTCACCGTCGTTTCGGCTGAACATACTGTCTCTATCTACAGAGTCAAAAAGTAAGCTAAGCAGGCTGTTGGAATCTTGCTGGCTGCATAGCTTGGCTTACTCCTTCGACCACAAAAATGAACGGAGTGTATCCCTCCGAAATATCGCTGAATGTCTGCCGGACTACACGGTGTCACTTGCCAGAAAATGTCGTTGTTCCTTGTCATCTCAGCGAGAATATAAAATATTCAGGCCGTGCCCAGGCTGTTAGTCGCCGGCTTCCCACCGCGACGGCCCGGGTTCAATACCAGGTCAGATAATTGTATATCTGTGGTGGGTAAAGTAACGTTGGGCGGGTTTTCGCCGAGTACTTTTGTTTCTTGTTCTACCAACTGCTCAAAGTGCATTAGGCGTCCTATCATCTGCGCTATATAGTCTCAGCAACGCCCCCGCCGTTAAATTTACTACTTAAAAATTAAATTAAAAATGTAGTGTGCAGGATGTTTGAGGAAAGGGGCCAGAGAGAATACATGTATGTAGGAAAGATGCAGCATAAGTTTCATAATTTGTGATCTTCGTCAAATTTGCCTGTCATTAAACGGTAACATTTATCCTGCGCGTAATTAGTTAAGTCCTATACCAGGAAGGTATAGGATGGAATCAAGGTATAGTGCGACCATTCCTGACCACGGCACTTGATGGTTGTGAGTGGTCAGCTTCACGGCCTGGCCGCTTTACCACCGATACCCATTGGGTACGTAGCTGGGTGGATCCCAGGTCCGACCTGGACGCTGCTTTGTAGAGAAAATTCTCTTTCTCCTACGTGGAATCGAACCCCGGCCCTTTTGCCCGTAGCCCGTCTCTATACCGACTAAGCTATTTCCAGCTCCACTCTTATCATCAGCGTAATGAAGAGGAGGATGGGATGGGCTGAGTATGTAGCTCGCTGTGAATTTTCCCGCAGATGAGAAATTTATACAAAATTTTAGTCGGCTGGATTAACGTTTTTTTCTGTGATTGTGTTTTTTTTTAATTCGCTTAGTGGGGAGTGGAGTCCAACTGGGTCCACTGGGCACGGAGACCACTGATTGGCCTATTGTAGCCTGCCCCGGGTGATTATGATAATGGAGAATTTGGTGGAATGAAGATTGGCAGGGGAAATCGAAGTACTTGGAGAAAATCTGCCACAACGCCACTTTGTCCACCACAAATCCCACTTGACCAGACCCGGGATCAAACCCGGGCCACCGCGGTGGATAGCCAGCGACTAACCGCTTGAGCTATGGCGCGGCCCTGTGATTGTGTTACTCCGTGTAGCTAGAGATCTCGCGATGAGGCGAGTCCCGCAATCCAAGGAGTCCTACTAGATGTCCATGAAAAAAGTTCGAAACCCGGTAGAAGGGAGGCCATGGGCTGTATTTGTCTACCGCGTAATGCAAGAAGAATTGAACTGCAAGAGATATCATCCATTCCCTTAAGAACAGTGGATAGAATAAAAATTAGTACCAGACCTGGTGTATGCAGCTCATTAAAATCTGAAATAAAAAAAAATATATATTTTATTTGGAACCTTTTTATATACCTTGGTGAATAGTTAGCGTAATTCACTGGACAATAATTATGGTGCATATTTACCCTTTTTTATAGTATCAACTTAAAGATTATCTCACTAACTTCATAGAGCTAAGCCCTTGTTGAGAAGTCGCAATTCGCGCAGCCACTCAGTTTCCAAACATTTTATGGAACCCGAATTTTCATTACCATGTTCACTAGAACCCATCACTGGACCCTATAATGAGCCAGATTAATCCAGTCCACACCCTCATCCTATGTCTTTAAGATAGAGTTAATATTATCCTTCCATCTACTTCTACATCTTCCTAGTGGCTTCTTTCCTTCTGGCTTTTGTACCAGAATCCTCTATACACTCCTCTTCTCCCCATAGTGTCACATGCCCTGCCAATCTCTCTCACGTTGACTTGATCATTACCGCTTAAAAATTAGGAACTATATCGTAATATTTATTAGGTACCGTATGCAGTTTATGGAATAGGTCTGCATAGTGTACGTAAGTGATTAGGTTAAAATGGCAAGAAATTGTTCGGCCGTTAAGGAACATTAACTATAATGTAATTAGTCTTGGAGGGTTTTATAATCCCACACAAATACACATTAATAAATTAATTTTACTGCTTGAGCGCTACGTCTGTGGCTGGCAGGACCTAATATGATCCAATAAGCTTAGTAATTTATGACGAATCAATTAGACTGCACATAACAAGTTCACAAAGACCTCTCTTTATCTCGTTTGGTCTATCAGGCTTCTCTCATCTTGGCCAGTAGATTATTTCATAACGAAATTAATATAAAGTATTTATATTCTCTCAGTTGGGCCTCGTCTTCGTTTTGTGGTTGCTGGCTGTTATGGCCTGACGAGGCTGTGGGATTATTTACTTGCGCGCGGGACCATCTCATACATATTTATATTCTGATGGATCTTGGGGTCCTCCACACGCTAACAGCCCGGCTTATGCCCTTGTAAGGCACTCGTTTACTCACACCACTGCACGCTGTACACTCCAGGAACGCAGTTTCGTTCTCCTTATGATTTGCTTACTCCTCCGTAGCCACCTTTTCTTCGTCCTGTACTCTGTTCGCTCCTTCTTCCATTCTTGCATATTTAATTTTCTTTCTCTTTTTTGTTTCCTTCTTTATTTCTCTTCTGCTTCAGTTAATTTTATTCTTTCTTTCTTTCTTTTCTTGTTTCGCTCCTTTTCCAGTTTTTCGTCGTTGTTTCATTTTTCCTTGCTTGTTTGTTTTTTTCATCTTTTCTTTCGTCATGTACTTTGTTCACTCATTCTTCCAGTCGTCATTTCTAATTGTCTTTGTTTCTTTGATTCCTTCTTCAGTTTTCGTTCTTCCTTCCTTCGTTCCTGCTTCCTTGTGTTTTTCTTTGTTCCCTTCTTTATCTCTTTTCTACTTAACTTTCTTATTTAATTTTTGTTTCTTTTCTTGTTCCGCTCTTCGTCTCGTTTTTTCGTTATTCCGTTACTTTTGTTTTTTACAGCATTTTATGTCTTTCTTCCTTCCCTTTCTTGTGTGTTTCCCATGTTCTTTCTTCCTCTTTCCTTCCTCTCTTACGATCTCTCTCCTTCTCTGGGGCCAGAATAGTGGATTTGTATAAAACACACAGAAACACGGCAGTAAATTTTCACAACTCCGAAGACCACAGTTGAGCACAGAAATGTTTGAAATTTGAAAAATGCGCCAAAGATGGAGTCTTGTCTCACAGTGGAAAGTTTAAATGGCGCCAGTACTGAGAGTTCTGAATCAATTGAAATTAAGGGCCACAGTAGACGACAGTCCGCACCTTCATATGGGCAACAAATCAGTTTGTTATGCGTGTATAGACTCGCAGTCGAATTGTGGACTGCCATGATAGGTCATTCACCTCATTTACCAAGTCTAGCCCCTGTATCTCTCCTGTTTTCGGTGTCAGAAACTTGAATGCTGAAGTCGTCATTGTAGGCCCAATAAGGATCTACTGTAACATAAAACAGCCAGTTGACTGCTAATGAAATTTCCGAACATTAGGCTGATAAGTTGGACGAATGTTTTATTAAATTATTGTGACTCAAACAAATTACTTAAAGAATATGAAAGGAATTTGTTTGAATTAAGTATTTTGTTGACACTTGCAATTTTCTATAATAATTTGTTTATGCAGTATTGGCGAATTCTAAATAACAGATATTCCTCTTTTATTTCCAGGCATCCTAATTACAAGTTAAAGTTTATTTAAATAAATATGGAGTAACTTAAATAAATGGCCGGTCACGGTAGCCGAGCGGTCTAAGGCATGTACTGTCTTCGCTCGCTTGGAAACCGGGATCATGGGTTCGAATCCCTCTCAGGGCATGGATGTTTAGTTTGTATGTGCGTTTTTCTGTGTTTGTGTACAGGTAGAGGCCTTGCGACGAGCTGATCACCCGCCCAAGGAGTCCTACCGAATGTGTAAGATCTAGAAAAAAAACGGAGAAGTTCACGGAGGTAGGCCTAGGTCCACTTGGGCTGTAGTGCCAAGGAAAAAAAAACTTAAATAAATGAGTCAAAAGAAATTATATACATATTTTGGTATGACATATTCCTCGCGCAAATACCACGTTCGGATATGATGACTTCCAGCCACAGAATTCAATTTCAAATACACACAAATACAGAAAGTTCTCGAGCCACAAATGTCTGTGCATATTAATGGAACTATTACTCATCTTACCGATCACAAAGACCTGCGATCTGAACTGTGTACACTCTTATACAGGGTGATTCACCTGAAGGAGTCACCGAAGTAGTAATTATAAATCACGCAGTAATTTACTGATCATGACGAAACTTGGCGAGTGCGTAACCTTGATTGACGCTGAGACAGTTGGTTTACAGAAGGTGCCGAAATTTGCATCTCTCTGCTTGTCCAACACAGGCCGCCCTGACGCTCCATTTCGCGAAGTTTGCAGGAGAGATTGCAGCAGTTGGAGAGATGGCTCGGGCAGGGCAGGCAGACATCGGGCCAGTGTAACGAAGTACACATTGTTACCAAGATTAGTTTTTTTCCTTGGCACTACAGCCCCAGTGAGTGTAGGCCTACCTCCATGAACTTCTCCGTTCACTTCGGTTTTTCTAGATCTTACACATTCGGTAGGACTCCTTGGGCAGGTGATCAGCTCGTCGCAAGGCCCCTACCTATACACAAACACAGAAAAACGCACACACACACACACACAAACTAAACATCCTTGCCCTGAATTGGATTCGAACCCACGATCCTGGTTTCCAAGCGAGCGAAGACAGTACATGCCTTAGAACGCTCGGCTACCGTGACCGGCACCAAGATTCGTTTAGATCGTCAAATTATTGTATAATCTATAATTTTAAAACGTCTTCTCCGAGTGAATCATCCTGTACAGCTCAAAAACTGGGCTGGTGTGTTCGAATATCACTCGAGGCATGGTCGTATGTCTTCATTATTTCTATTTTTATGTCATCCCATGCCTTGTCATGGGATGATCATTCAGTTCTGTCAAATATATTTAAATAATATTCCCAAACTCGGAAAACACAAGGGCATGGACTACATTGTCTTGTCGTACCATACAAGAAGACGATGACTAAGCTAACTTCTTGGGGCTGAGCCCTACTTGAGAAGCCGCCAATTGTGTAGCTACTCAAGAACTTACCAGCAATTTATGGAACCCGAAAGTTCATTACCACTGGTCCCTAATCCGAGCCAGATCAATCCAATCCGTACCACCCCATCCTATCTCTCTTAAGATCCATTTTAATATTATCTACCCATCTATATCTCGTTATTCCTAGTGGTCTCTTTCCTTCTGACTTTCCCACCAATATGCTGTATGCATTACTCTTCGCTCCATTTGTACTACATGCTCTTCCCATCTTATACTCCTTGACTTCATCATTCTCTTTATACTTGTAGAGAGTACAAGTTATGAAGCTCCTCATTATGCAGTTTTCTCCAACCTCCTGTCACTTCATCTCTCTTCGGTACAAATATTTTCAACACCCTATTCTCAAACACTCTCGGCCTCTGTTCCTCCCTTAATATCAGAGACCGAGTTTCACACCCATACAGAACCATAGGAAAAGTTATAGTTTTGTATATTCAAATTTTTATGTTTTTAGACATCAGCCGAGAAGACAGAAGGTTCTGGACTGAATGGTAGCAAGCATTAACCTAATTCAAGAAGACTGCTTATCTTAATATTGCAATAATTTGGTTACACGGACGTTAATTAATACCAGCTTAAAAAGAGTTGTCTGTCTTGTGAGCTATTAGGAGCGCTCCCTAACACCTCACCCTTCCTTAATTAAACTTGTTTATCCTTAGGAACCGCACTTCCAGTAGGGAAAGCAGTGGCGGCACTCTTGTCGCATTTAGTCCTCTTCTGCTTTGTTTCATTTCCGATATTACAACGGTATTAGTCTCTACTATTATTAATCCCCAATACATTATATGTCATCTTAATTACGGGCTAAACAGGTTATTGTGTGCTGGCTTGCGAGCCTAACCATCAGTTCTAACGTTGGGTCTGTCAATTACAGATATAGGGATTGGCTCCTTCAGACGTAACTCGGCTGAGTAATTGTCCCCCCCCCCAACTTTCTATTCGTACTTTTAGAGCATCAGACGGTAGTGAAGTCCAGGAAGCTATTAATACTGTCATTAGAGCTCTTTAGAACTGACATATGCAGTACTATTGAATGCTGTTATTGTAGCGTGTAGAGCCGTTGCTGTGCAACGACCTCTAGATGGGCGGATGTACCAGGGCAGTTTCTGGACAGCGGCTCCGTAAACACGTTCCCGTAGCAGCAGACACGAACGCAGCAGTAGAAGGAATGTGTTTTCTATGTGGTCCGTGCCGAGATGTTATAAGCAAGGAACAAGGTTAATTTAGTCCAGTACGGGTGTCTGTGAATAGAGGACTTGAGTCCGGAGGCTGAAGAATAGCCATTATTAAAGCCATTACCAGGAAACGACTAGTAACAGACTGAGAACTCTAGACTGCGCGCTCTAGTGAGCTGTAAAATGTGGAAATCGGCGATAGTGTTATAGTTATTTGTAGTTACTACGTGTAAGTGGAAAATAAATTTGTTTACTAATCTGAACCCCGTCTCTAGTCTCACACAAACCGCGCGACAGTATTATGCCAATTCGGGGTCTTAGTTACCTGAATGTTCTGGGCTGGCGCGTGCGCACAACTTGTGTTTCTTCCCAGTGGCCTGTCGGTTTGATGCCGTCACAATGTTCCTTCTACTTCGCTCATCGTCAGCAGCAACTGCGAAAGAAATAAGGAGACCTGTTATTTATGAGGTTTAGATTTCGGTCCTCTGGTTAATTATACCATGTAGTCTGGTGGATGTTACCCACGTTTCGGAATAATGTTCCGCTCCCAGCTTCAGTGTCTGCTGTGCAATAGAGGTAGGAAGTGTGGGTTCCTACGGATTCGCAGTGACCGTCCGGTCTAAGCTACGTAATATCTCCATTCCCTCGAACACTTGGACCGTGGATTCGAATCCAAGTCGAGACATGGACGTGTGTCTGCATTTTCTCTGATTTTGTGTTATTTCGTGTAGATAGCGGGGAGACGCTGTAGCGTAGTTGGTTGAGACACTACGCTACAAGCCAGAAAGTCGCGGGCTCAATTCTCGAGGTGGTCATTGGATTTTTAATTGACCTAATCCTTCTAGCTGCACTATGGCTCTGGGATCGACTCAGCTTCTAACAGAAATGAATACCAGGAATCTTCCTTGGGGTAAAGGGCGGCCGACGCGTAAGGCTAACAAACTTACCGCCATCTGTGAACCGATTGTCTAGGAAATGGGGGAGCCTCGACGTCTCACAACTCTATGAACCTCCTCGGCCTGTTACAGGGATAGCTTTAATTATAATTTTTAATTTTTTATGTAGATAGCGGCCGTATGGGAAAAAACTATTCCCTTAACAGGCCGTGGAGGCCCATAGGTTTGTGAGACGTCGAGGCTCCCACATTTTCTAGACAGTCATCTCACAGATGGCGGTAAGTTTGTTAGCCTTACGCTCCGGCCGCCATTTATCCCCAGGAAGATTCCTGGTACTCATTTATGTTAGAGGCTGAGTCGACTCCAGAGCCATAGTGCGGCAAGGAGGATTAGGTTCATTGAAAAATCCAATGACCTCATCGGGAATGAAACCTGTAACCTTCCGGTATGTAGCATAGTGCCTCAAACATCTAAGCTACCGCGTGCCTCAAATTATGTGAACTTTTGTGAACAGTTTCTTGAGTGGGATTTGTAGTTTCCTAGGTAACTATTTAGACTGCCGTCTTCTGGGACATGTCACCGTGTAGTCTGGTAGGTTATTACTGACTTTTTCGAATGAACGTTGTTCCCATATTCCTGTATGTGTTTACCAGCGTTTCGGAGGAGTACGATGCCTACCTCTTCAGGTACGTGGTTAGAAACATGTAGGATGTATATCGTTCCTCCATCTCTGTAACAGAAGTCCCATTCTTCTGCCACTAATATGGAGACAATATATTTCTATGAAACTTCAGTATGTACTCGTATGTACCAGAATACACGGTGTCACATCCCAGAACACTGTAATCTGAATACCGACCGCCATACAAAATAACAATAAATCACAAACTTCAAAGTATTGTCACATGTACGGGTGACTATAAACGGGGTTTGGGTTGATGAATAGAATTATTGACCACTCACAGGCCGTAAGTACAAATAACTACGCATAACACTATTGCTGATTTCCACACTGCAGATCGCTCCACGCTCCCTTCTCAGTTTGCTTTTACTAATCTTTATTTGGTAACAGCTCTCAACAATGGCTATTGATCTGCAATATTTTTCACTAAAAGTTTGTTGATAACAAATCCTAGTAATGGCGATTCATCAGCTTCCGTAGTCACGCCGTTGCTTGCTAGTTAACACTCCATAGCTGAACTCTGAACTGCACTGAACTCCCAACTGAACTAACAACCTAGTTCACGTCACTTCATTCAACGGATTCGAATTGGACTTGAATTGGATCGTCCAAGTCAAATTGCGACTGACGGTCAGTCAATCAGTAAGTCTTGGTGTCGAGCCCCCTTGTAGGGCTCATGCCCAGATATTTATTACCTTTAATAGTTACGGTCTTGTTTTTGTGGGGCGCCCTCTCTGACGAGACGACGGGTCTGCCTTTTTTATGTGCTGCTGGTCCTTGCCAGTGCAGTCTTTCTAGAATCTGAGTCCCTTGGGACTCGAGACCATATTTTACTGTCTCAGATTTGAGACTTCCCTTTTCGTCGCCTCTTACGACTCGCAGGGTCACGGTGGAGGTATTGTACCCCGCCTCCACACGGGTTTGTGTTTCTCACTCCCGAACCTTGAATTGGATCGTCAACCAACTACTTCTTCATAACCATTTTGAACGGACCGAATAGAAAACGCCGTTTCCAACAATGCGTGTTTACCGATCCGTTGCTTAGAAACAGTAGTACTTCTATTGCGTGCGCATTCATTTCCGCGGGAACTTGTTTACCTAGTCGTTGCGTAGCAATGAACTATTCCAATTTATAGGCGTCATGTCACAGTATGTCCACCGCTGGTAGGTGTTGCTGGGTCCGGTGATTATGATTCGTTACATCTTTGTCCGTGATGATATCATTGTTCAGAACTTTAATATAACCAAGAGGATGTCACACCTCTGAATACACTGTACATTGTCGTTATTAATATTTTCATTTGTGTTTTTGTTTATTTTCGGCGTGGTTACGAAGCTTCTCTTCTGTTGATGTAGCTTAGGGTTCCAGCATGTCTAAATCCAGCTCTGCCTTTCTGGAACAGTCATGTGTTAATCCTTTGTGTACATCGTTCTCAACTGTGCCATCGCACCGGCGAGGGAGGTGCGTGTTGACTGTGAATGCTGCCTCGGTGACCAATTTATTTAAATAGAAACTCTCTGTAATATTGGACGAACATACCCAGTTTTACTGGTGTGAAATGACACGTTTCGACTAAGTGTTTATTTGGTTCAAACATTTTCAAACTCACATTAATTACGTATTCAGTTGTTTCATGCATACATAGATGAGAAACACAAATTAAACTCTTATAATTTTGTATCTGTAAATATATGAGACGTAAACGGAGTTCATGGAGGTAGGCCTAGGCTCACTGGGGCTGTAGTGCCAAGGAAAAAAAAATATGAGACGAACGCCTCTGTGGTCTACTAGTCAGAGTTCCTGGCAACAGATCCAGACGTGTTGGGTTCGATTGCCGGCGCTACAATATTTTCTGAGAAGTATTGGGTCTGGAATGGAGTCCACTCACCCTCGTGAGGATGAGTATGAGTATGAGTATGAGGGGTGAGCCATAGAAACCGGCCCTCGCACTGCGGTCTTCAATGATCTATTGTGCTTCCCCTTTCGATTAACCCTTTATTAATCCTGCATTTCGAATGAAACGTAGGACTTTGTTTACGGGGGCGTCATAAAAGTCACTTAGTTCCATGAAGAATTGACCCAGCTGGCGATATCTTAGGTAAGCTACAGCCTCACAGCCTCATGAGGATAATTGAGGAGCCGTATCGAGGAAATAGTGGCTCCGGTCTAGAAAACCGCGATTGACGGCCATGGGGATCTTTTTTTATTGTGGAAAGAATTATTGTAAATGCAAAAAAGGCCTAGGCAATGCCCATCCGGCCTTCTGTAGCACATTCTTATTAACATATTTTTCTATAATAGTGGTCACGCCGCGATTCTTAACTTAAATCCGTTGCGCTGACCACGCGACACCCTCTATCTGCAAAATTTGGCACTAACTTCGCCGACAAGCGGCGGTCGCTCGGTCGGTATACTTTGCTTGCGGACTGCAGGCCACGGAGTTCAAATATATGGGACTTGTGAAGCGGGACTGAGCTGGCGATATTGCCCCTCAACCAAAATAATTGTCAATCCATGTCTTACATTATCAGAACACAGGGAACGTGGGTTCAGATCTTGACAGCGATACCGATTTCCGTGTTTTTTCATTATCGATGCGTTTTATTTGTGGCATATCTAATGACCCAGTACTTTGTACTACATAGCGCCGAACGGTAAGATGAATTGGAGAGGATGAGGAAGGAAGCGGCCGTGGCCTAATTTGAGGTACTGTCCCAGCAATTCGCTCTGGGAGACTGGGAATCACATTAAAAATTCGGGATTGATCTGAACCCGCGACTTCCAGAATTTGAAGCAAGCGCTGTATCCACTCGGTGCAGACATACCGTGTTTCTCATTATCATCAATAATTCTCTTCATTTCAATGATCTCTCACACAAGTTTGGAATTCTTCCTTGAGCTTCTCACCCATACAGAGAATATGTTTTTACGATGTAGGAACCTTGGGACATTAATCCCAATATTGAGAAAACCCGGGAAATTTCGAAAAAATGTTCTGATAACAGATAAATGTAGAGAGATATGATAGGATGGGATGAATTGGATTGATCTGGCTCAGGATATGGACCAGTGGAGGTCTCTTGTGAACACCGTAATGAACCTTCGGGTTCCATAAAATGCTGGGAAATTCTTGAGTAGCTGCAAATTTGGCTTCTCCTCAAGAAGGGCTCATCTCCGTAAGTAAGTAAGTAAGTTCTGATGAAAGTGTGGTCATTCTGTGTGGACGTGAATTGGCGCAGATTGGCAGAGCACAGGCACGAAACGGACCCGTGAACAAGGAAGGTTTGGCTGCAGTTTATGTCAGTGCATGTTTCTCCCGCTGCGTGACAAGTGGCAACGTTACACGATGCGACAATCGTATCGAAATCATCATTAACGTTTAAATTATAATTGAGGTTTGTGCTCCTCAAAAGGACGAACAGGCCAAGCATGGCTTAATCAGTGAAGAACAAGACGAAGGTGCTGATGGTTATGATGATTACTGTTTTAATTAGATGTTAGGCATATAATTAAAAACATAAGCGGTATTATAAACACTGAATTCAATGAAATACGAATGATTAATATTTGTCAGATTTGAGGTTATAAGAGCGGCGACTGTGAAGATTACCATTTCTGGGATATGACATAATGTAATCCGGAGTTAGACGACGTTTCGGAGTAACTTACAGCTTTGGTCTTCACTGTCAAAGAGTATTCAAGCAAGTAGCCAGAAAAGGGAAACAAGAAGCATGATTCTTATTTAACACATCCTTAACCCTGAAGATTGAGGCAGTACGTTCTTCCGAAACGTCTGGTTTATGCCGAACTGCGTCACATCCCATAAGGTAGAATTCTTCTATTAAGATTTATATCATGTGTATGCAAAGTAGTGTTTTGAAACTTAATAAGAATATCGTTCTTGTACATTAAAGAAATTAATACTATTTTAAAACTTGAAAAATTGTTTAACAAGGAAGTTATATACATATATGACATACTGGGGAAAAATGCTTTGACTGGCGACTGTGGTCATATTTCCAAATAAATTAAAACTGTAGCTTCCTTCAATGACAAATACGAGTTATATCGATTAGAAGCACTGGTCATTTTAGACTGAATTTATTTGATATTTGAGATGATCAGTGAAAGAATTGGGTCCAGTCTTCTCGTAATTCATGAATCATTGAATTTGAATAAACATTTACCGAACAAGCTGGCTCAGTCGGTAACATTTCTTGCTTGTATTCGAGAGGCGTTCGGTCCGACTACCAGACTAAGTTTTTTTCGTGGTCTTCTCCAGTCCAGATAACTACAACGCTTTTAAATGCCCCACAAAACAACCACAATACCAAAACTTTCAACAATAAAAAAAACTAGTACAGGAGAGTATCAGTCAATGTTAACAAGAACCTGCTTAGTTTATGATCGAAAGGTCTGACTCTAAATACGTACGTGTGTAGTCTCGTGTAACATTTTCTTTGCATCACTTCCATTATCACCGCAGGGAATCGCAATAATTCACAGAACAAGCCATACGAATCTCTCTTCCAATCACCGAATCCAGTTGTGATGATCTGGCGTTCTATATGGAATGATCTGGAATCTTAGCCTTTCTGCTTTTAATTTACAAATCATGCCTGTGTTTAAGAATAGAAATTTGATGAAGCGTCTATCTATAAATCATCATATTCTTCCCATCATCGCTTCTACAAGGTTTAAAGAATGTGGTACTTCTTTGTAAAGGTCAGCGTTTAAACCGAATAAATCAATCCTGACCCTTAAACTTGTGCTCATTACAATTCACCTCTACTATAATCCCCACACGCCCACCCACTCCCCTTCGCCATATATCTGCAACCTGCATTCCATCACACAATATTCCATTGAATCTGACTGTGCACTTAGTATAGTTTGTCTGAAACGTTTAGGAGAACACGTCATACCTTGCGTCGCAAACCTTACGGAAGAAAAGTCCCTATGAGCAACGAGATCTGGTTCACATCTTACGTAACTGTGATATCCTGATTGCCTCCTTGCGGACTTGACTTCTGCGCTTCTTGTTGTCTATCGAGACAGTTAATGAGGAGTTAGTTCAGTTTGGTAGTGAAGTGATTGAGTTGGTTGGTGGGTGATTCAGACAACTGTTGAGGTACAGTCTGGATCTGTAGCCAGGAACTCTGACCACTGGACCACAGAGGCTTTTCGTAAGTTTTAGTATAGTGTTGCACGTACGATTGCAGAACTAATTAACGCTAAATAAATATTTTAGCTTTGTCGTTTTGCAGAAGAACGTGTTAGGTGTCTTGTGTTGCAGTCTGGTGGCAGCTAGACTATGTAAGGTGTTGTGGTAACGTTGGCCCTTATAACACGCGTCTCATTACAAGCAATTAACAGGACTGAATATTCCCACGGTTCAGTGACTGCCTTGGTTCTAATCAGTACTGCCATGCATAACTAATGAACTGTAATATATTTCAATTCGAGGTATTTTTATCTGGTTTAATATGTTTACAATATTTCTAGCAGATTGTAATATAATAGTGACATGATTAACTTTTGATTATAATTGTAGATGTCTCTGAATTACTGTGGTAATTAATATCCTGGAAAGACATGGAGAATACAATACAGAACACATCTGCTCTTCATGGTCTATGCAGAAATATTTGATTCACTTTCACGAACAAAAAAATATGAGAAATAATGACGTAAAAGTGCTTCCGTCACATTTAATAAGAACAGTTCAAAGTATGTACCAAAATGTTGCCATAATTACAAGGGAATTGTAGTAATCCTATGGTGATTAATAAACGAGTTCGACAAAGATGCGCTTTGTTACCGATATTCTTTAATAAGGGGGGGGGGGGGGGGAGCGGGGGGGGGTGATGCACTATGCTACAAGCCGAAATGTCAAGGGTCTATATAAAATAAATTTGTCTCTGAGCTCAACAAATTAAGCACTATGCCATGAAGGCCGGAGTATAGTAGTCGGTATAGCGACTGGGTACGGGCCTGGACGACTGAGGGGTCGGATTACCCCCCAGAAAGATTCCCGGTACTCATTTCGGTTAGCGGCTGAGTCGTCCCCAGGGCCATAGCGCGGCTGGAAGGGTTAGGCCAATTGAGAAATCCGATCACCTCGTCGGGATTCGAACCCGCGACCATCCGGCTTGTAACATAGTGCCTCAACCAACTACGCTACCGCGAGCCCATATATCAGTTTAGTGGGCGAATTAAATTCCATTATTTTTTCTGTAAATTGTTTAGTATCGTTTTCTTAATTTCGGCAGAACTCTTCAGTACATCTTACTCTATTTCAAGGGTATCTGAAAGCCTGTGCTATCAGCAGGGTGTCTCGTCATGTGTCTCATTTTTTATAATCTTCCCTGAAATATACAGAGTAATTAAAAATCAAGTCAACACATTAAAAGTTACAGAAATTTAATTATCATAATGTTCATGTAATGCATACGGACTGACAGAGAATCCCCCAAACTTTCATACAGATTTTACAGTCTCTCAGTTTCGGCCCCGTGAGTGACACAGCAAGAGTCGAGCCGATGCTTATTTGTTCCCACACCTTTACCACCTTGCCTCTGGATATTAACGCCACTGTTTCACTGACTTTACATTTCGGATCCCGAATATCTGTTGACAATGGAGATACAAACACAGTATCCTTTACGCAGTCCCACAGAAGGAAGTATCATGGTGTCAGGTCCGGCGACCTCGTAGGCCAAGAACACCAAATTTCATCTTCTTTGGTTTCACGTACCGTCCATCGTTGATCACGCATGCACTTCGCATTGGGAGTGAGGAGGACCCTCCATGTTGGAAGATGGAAACAGAAGAATCTTCATGAAATTCAAGCATAATCCACTTAATCTGCAGATCTTATCATCCTCTCGACGAAGAGAAAAGGGAGACGTACAGTTTATTGTAAAAGTGTATAAAATACATTGACTTCTATGGAGCTCAATTCATGCTTGTAGGATAGGATTGGATTGATCTGGCTGAGGATAGGGAACAGTGTAGTGAACACGGTAATGAACCTTCGGGTTCCGTGAAATATTGGGAAGTTGTTGAGTAGCTGCACAATGGGCAGCTTCTCAAGAAGGGCTCAGCTCCAAAACTGAGGCATTCATGCCTGTAGAACTGATAAGGACTTTCTGAGCGGTGGCGGTTGAATTTTCCTCTTTGGAAAATGGCTGCGTCATTCAAACCAAGTCGTGCTAATCACGTCATCCTCTTCCAGCTTGAAGGTCACAGCTGAAATCTTATTTGCTTGTGTTTGTCTTTCGCCTTCACAGCCCGTGTCAACTGCTGCCTGTATGTAAGCTTTCGTCGGTAAACACTTCCGGAGAGTACGTCTGACTGACTGAAGCAAATTCAACTCTCGGCTACGTCTGTAGTGGACTTCCTCGCGTTACGTTAAATGGGGGGGGGGGCTTCTCTTGCGTGCAGCGCGGTTTCATCTGTGACACGAGGACTGAGAACTACTTGCCTTGCAGGTGCGCCCTTTGGTTTCAAACTGTTTAAGTCACGCGTAAATAAACTTCCGTTCCCATGGTGTCTCACCGATAACTTTTAGGAAACTTCCGTCGCACATTTGTAGCAGAATTCATATTCGCATATTGAATGACAAAATGTTTTCTTCTGTGTAGAATGTATTTTCATAATACGTGCTTCTCTAGCGGGTGGAAACAGAGTTTCCGGCTGGTATTAGAAGAAAACGGCAGATCACAGTGGCCGCGCGGTCTAAGGCATGAATTGTCTTCGCCCGCTCAAACACTGGGATCGTGAGCTCGAATCCTACTTGAGGCATGGATGTCTGTGTACATTTATCTGTGTTTGTGTTGTCCTGTGTGTAGGTAGCGGCCTTGCGACAGGCTGAAGCTGACTGCTCATCTCCAGCTAGTGCGGAGGTAAAGAAAATGTGGGTCTATACATCAATTTCCTCATACGCCCTCATGGCGCAGTGCTTAATTAGTTAAGCACAGGAACAACTTTACCTTTTTTACCTTTATCTCATTCCTTCCTTTCTCTGTGTAAACAGCGTATTAAGTTACATCTTTATTTCTCAGATGGCACACTTTCGAAAATACCGTAGTGAACTGTGTAAATGCTTGAAAATTATAAAACTTCTATGTCATGAGGGCGACGTACATTGTGATGCCCCACGTAAAAAGGGGGCAGGATATCCAACGGCGGGACACGCGACTGAGGTGGCATCTTGCCCACCTACAACTCATTACAGTCCCAACCGCAGTAATGGAGGTTGGTCTTACAACTGGTTCATAGACCTCCCACCAAGCAGGCCACAGTTTGAGACTGGACAGTTTGTGGTCAACAAAACTTCAGTGCCGTATGACGAGTTCTGTGTTCTAGAATATAAGCTTATGTGGTTTAGTAGAATGTTACCGACATTTCAGAGGAAAATATTGCCTCCATCTTCAGGATCGAATTATGAATCAAGCAAGCAACCATTATGACCCAGGCAGCAACCAAATCGAGCCGATTTGGGCAACCTGGTTGCGATATAGGTCTGAAAAGTTACTCTTAGAGAACCAGTAGGAACAAAGAAAAGAACACCTATCCTTAGACATGGACCAGATTTTTCATCGCGTCTGTCTACTTTTTGCTTGCTTTATTCACTCTTCGATCCTGAAGATGGAAGCAGTACATTCATCCGGAACGTCGATGGACTACTACCAGACTACATGGCAGAACATTCCAGGCACCAATACTCTTCACAGGAACCGCCATGAGAATTTCAAATCCAACTTTACTGTGACAGTTTTTTGTTGTCTCAGTTTCATCCGGTTCTTTCTCGCAAATATCAGGTCAGTTCTGTAACAATGAACTGAACGTTAGGATGCTACTTTGGCGTCGAATAAATAAACTTTGAGGATACGAAACTTATTTGCTTCGAGAGGTAAGCAGAAATGTTTCTTGAGGAACCACGTAAAACCATGACACATTTCATACAGTATGACTGACAATACGCCTACAATTCTGTCTAAACGTTTTGAAATGCATCTTATCTCCCTCTTCTTTAATGAATATTCGCGTGGTGTTTAGTATAATAGTGAAATAAAGAAATTATAAAATATTCTCCTTACTTATCTAGTCTCATTATTTATATGAAAACCAGCTATACACACCCGCAGATATACCTGCCTACCGCCACCGGCAAGCTATCAAGCGGCGCATTCATCGGCGTTCTCGCTAACTAGACGCATGTGGCGCGGATAGGACGTTACATTACTTTTTTTGCAGAGGGATATAATGCTGTATACTTAAGGTATACAAGATTATGGTACCAGATCTGTATATCCGCTTGCAAATTTTAATGAAACTGACGGGTTTCCGTTAAACTTCGTACGATAATCATGGGCGCCAGCAAGGATGGCAAGCCAGACTTCTGACATTCCTACAATTTTAAACTGAAACCAAAGCTGAACAGAAAAGAAAATATACAAAACACATAAAATTGAAATGTGATTGAATTTACGTTGAATATTGAGATCCACAATTCTTGGGCTATACATAAAATTATTTTTAAACGGTCAAAGTGGAAGTTTGTAATGCACTTTCTGGCCCCCTTCCCTTTGGAAATAGTCATGTCAGAACATGAAGATAGCCCATTTCAAATTTTAATAATGATCATTCTAGGGAATCTCGTTTATTTTGTTGTGATCAGATGTTATAGTGAGTTTTATGGCCACTCTGTAGTCAGGAGCACAACTCAGGTTGACAAGTAGCTATACGGTAGGACAGGGCTGCCGGTAGAAGCTAAATTTTCCGTACCAACATACACGGCGCCACATAACTTATTTCCACTGTGGCAATTAACTTCTGTGTATCTTGAGGTTATTAATTTCTTGGGCAGTGCTCAGTACAATTCGACATAACAAATTATAGCAGCAAAAGGAATGTATATGAATGCTGTATATTGTCAGTTGCATTTGTGTTCGAAACTGTTTCTACCATATAGCATTTTGCTACTAGTTAGTAATAAATAAGAATTTGTTTCATATTTCATTACGTTATATAATAAAACTCGTGGAAAACAGTTCAATGTGACTAATGATCACAGTGGCCTCGCGGTCTAAGGCATAAACCGTCTACGCTCCCTCAAACACTGGGATCGTGGGTTCGAATACCTCTTAACGCATGGATGTCTGTGTGTAAATAGCGACCTTGCGACGGGCTAATCCCCCATCGAAAGAGTCCTACTGGCCATGTATAAATTAAGAAACTGAAAAAGCGGCCAAGGTCCGAAGGGCTGTAGAGACGTAGAGAGAGAGAGAGAGAGGTGACTACTATATGCGTTTCAAATTCATTCCAAAGGGGGGAGTTCGAATCCTAAAGCATTTTGTGCTTGAGCTGGATTAACTAACTCCATGGAGCTGAGTCTCTCTTGAAAATCCGCCAGTTGCTCAACTATTAAATAATGTCCCAATATTTTATAAAGCTCACAGATTCATTACCGTATGCACAAGAACCCTCCATTCTTCCCTATTCTGAGCCAGATCAATGCAGTTCATGCCACCCCATTCTATTTCCCTAATATCCATTTTAATATTATCATACCTACGTCTAGGTCTTCCTAGTGGTCTCTTCTGGCTTTCCCACCAAAAACCTATATGCATTCGACGGTATTGTCCGAGATACCGGCAATGAGGTAAAATAAACAAAAAAAAAAATACTCGCGCTAACTGAAATTTACGACACAAAACAGATTCCTGCTGCTCACAAATAGAAGTGTTTTCCTTCTTGTTGCTGTAACCTGTAAGGCAGGGACCTTAAACTAAGGGAACATGTAACGACAATTTTGACGACTCATGATTATGCTAGCTTTCCTGTTGTTGCTCTGGTGGAATAACGCTGAAGTCTACTGAAGTCCATGTACTTGTGAAGGGGCCTGCACGTGTTTTATTCAATTTGTTTAGGCTGTTTTGTAAGTTTGAAGTTCCTTTATGGAAAGTTACACTATAAAAGGTGTGTTTTCTGTCTGGGTGACGAAGCTGCCATTCGGGTTTACTGCCTCTCTTAATAAGATAGTGCTTATACTGCATAGAAACGTCTTTTCTTTATTATTATTATTATTATTCGACGTTCATATTTTTCAAACGTGGAGACTTTTATTCCATTCAAATGTTTTCCTTTATCTAATGTTGCAGTACATCCTAAATAACGACAAGCAAGGAATTCATTTTTCAACTAATATAAACCTTTAAGCAACTTTACATTTCTCTTCCTTTCTTTGACTCAGTAACTTATGCCGTTGTTGCGCCAGTCGTCACAATGGCTTCAGCTCGAAGCACCAGTAATTGCGCCAATGTGGAGACGTTAAGAAGGTGCGTTCTGTTCACTGGATCCGCCGTTGTCTGGTTTTCAAAGTAAATTAAGGTCACACATGTTAATAATTTCATGATACGTCTCATATATGGCCGGGATAGCTCAGTCAGCGTAGTGTTTATGCTGCGGACTGAACGACCCAGGGATAGGAGCTACAATTCTGGCGGGGCAAGATATTATCTCTTTTCGGCAATGTTCAGATCGGCTCTGGGACTCATGTACCGGAGACTTTCCACGGATGGTAAATCTGCCGAAATTAATTAAGCACAAGAATATCTTGAACTTTATAAGTCTCATATAGGTTACATCGGGACCGCCTCTGTGGTCTAGTGGTCAGAGTTCCTGGCTACAGATCCAGAGGTCCAGGTTCGATTCCCGGCGCTACCGGATTTTTTTGTTAGAAGTAGTGGGTCTGGAAGGGGGTCCACTCTGCCTCTTGAGGATAGCTGAGGAGCTATTTCAAGGAAATAGCGGCTCCGCTCTAGAAAACCGAAATTAAAGGCAGTGGGGATTCGTTGCGCTGACCACGTGACACCCTCTATCCGCTAAAGTTGTCATTAACTTCGCCGACAAGCGGCAGTCGATCGGTTGGTATAGTTAGCTTGCGGCCTACGGGCCACGGATTTATAGGTTACATCGAATTTCACTTAGAGGTTTGGCATAGCGGAAATGCTCTTGACTGGTATTCGGGAGGCATTAACTTCGAATCTTGATCGGAACGCCGGATGTCATGACTGTGTCTTCTCGTGGTTTTCTGAGGCTCTCCAGGAAAATTACGGGATAGTATCTGGAGTGAGTCACGAGATCTTCCCCCAAGGTTTCGTTTTCTTCAGATCCTTCATTCACGTCCTTTGGTAGGGAGTAGCTCTACCGATTGGGCCCAAATGAGTAGGCTTTTACCTGAGGACGGAAACAGAGGCCAGTCTCCAAAACGTTGAGTGTTTTAAATAAGAAATCGGACGATGAGCAGTGTTCAAGAAACCAATAATTCTAGTCATCCTACAATTTGACGGTATATATAGATATTTAGAGCTTCATGAAGTAACTCCCAAACCCCAACCCATATCGACTTTCACACACATACATGTCATTTAACTCAAAACGCATGCGTACCATACAGGCCTTAAAACTAATTCGAGTGTCTGAAACTTCATAGGCCTGTATGAAAATTTTAATGACCAAGTCAAGGAGGATGAGATGGGCAGGGCATGTAGCACGAATAAGGAATGCATATAAGAGATTGGTGGGAAAGCTAGAAGGAAAGAGACCACTAGGAAGACCAAGAAATAAACTGGCCGAAAATATTTAAATGGATTTTAGAGAGATAGGCTGGGGTGGTATGGACTGGATTGATCTGGCTCAAGATAGTGACCGCTGGAGGGCTCTTGTGAAGACGGTAATGAACCTTCGGGTTCCATAAAATTATGGGAAATTCTTGAGTAGCTGCACAACTGGAGGCTTCTGAAGAAGGGCTCAGCTCCATTGAGTTAGTTTAATTTTTTTGGGGGGGGGTGTAGTTTACGAGTCAACCAGTATCTTACATTATATAGGGTCTCATGGTAGGATGACTGGTGGTGGATAATGAATTGGAAAGGATTTGGAACGAAGCCGTAGGTGCTAGCCCAGAACTGACTCTGGGGCTCACTCATCCTCCTCTACATTATGTACGGGCGGAGTTCTTATCCAAAAGGCAAGACTGCCGGGGCGTGAAACTGATGACTCATTTGCACTAGTACCGAGAGTAAGAATGCTTCATGGAGCTATACCTCCACGCCTCCATCGTCACCGCGGCTTTGTTCTTGTTTAAGTACTGGTACAAATTTTCGTTCACCCAGCTGAAGTGTGAATAGACTTACTTAGCTATCACTTTTGTTTGTTTGTTTTCTGTGTAATGGAGCTCAGTGCAGTCTGTCTAATGTTGCCTATAATATTTATGCGATTTTTTCTAAATATTAGATATACAGAATCATTATCCGGACACCGGAAGATGTGAGATCAATCATGATGTTGTCACGTATTTTAGTGACTACAGACGGGGGTTGGATTGTGAATAGATTTATTGCGCCTTATACGTTCACAACAGTGCAGCTCTATCGATATTTTACGCATTAGGGTGCTCAGTCTTCATTAGTCGTATCCTAGCAACGGAGTTATCAGTCTCACTGTAACTTCAAATCACACATGAAGTCTTGCAAGAGCCTAATTCCCTTCTTGCCCTTATCCTGGAGCTGCCAACTCAATTCAATTCCAAGCTCCTTTCCCGGCAGGCTGGCGTCTTGAACTCGACTCTTCACTCTACTACTACTGCCAACTTCGGAACTCTTTCTTATAACCACTTTGTACGGACCACACAGAGAACATAATCTCTGTTGTCAATGAGGAGTGTTTACTGATCCGTTGCCAAGCAATAGACGTCCTATTGTTGCGCACGTTGGCTCCGCGAGAATGTGTTTACCTAGTCGTTGCCGTGCAATGGGTTGATACGTCATAATATGTAGAAGATATGAGGATACTATTAAAATGGAAATTAGAGAAATAGGGTGATGCGGTCGGGGCTGCACTGAAAATATCTGAAAACAATCGTCCATATTGTATTTGTCCTTGGCCTATATCGATATTCCGTTTACTAGGAGTCCAATTACGCATTGTAAAACTGTAAAAATCGACATTGTGTTTACATATTTTGTAAACAAATTACAATTTTAGAAATATTCACTTGCCATCACTTGTTGGAAAATACGAGATCGGTTGGGTTTTCATGCTCTGGCGTACCGACAGAAGTTTAGGAAACTTTTTTATATTATAGAATGCTAGAGTTTGTTGGGGATTTCTTCTAACTTGAAATTAAGTTAGTTACGAAATGACCGAACGCTTTATCATTCATTTTTTTATGCTAATGACAACTTTGACCTTCAGATGTTGATCTCTGTTTATTAATTGGCCGATTGTGTCTGCTGACTGGGACCTGATTGTACCCAGATAAACGGCGAGACACTGGTGCAGAAATGATATCTTTTTGCATTGCTAATAAGAAAGAATATTATAGCTAACCGACTCTCTGCTAGCATTGCTAACATTAAAGCCTTCTATTGGACACGAGCCTGAGTTAGTCCATTCACCCCAAAAACCACAACGTCTTTCCTCTAAGGTCAATTTTAGTGTAGTTTTGTCATCTTCTTGGTTATTCAAGGCCGTTTGCCAAGAGGTTTCTCTCTCATTGTGCTGTATTAATTATATTTCTCCTATATCCTAGCTACATGTCCATTCCATCATAACGTCCTACTGTTAACTATCCTATTACCAGGAGAGGATATACAGGATGTCCCAAGAGGAAAAGTCAATATTTGGGGTCACAGTATCGGCCATTCTAAGGGGAAAAAACTGTACATGTACATGTGTCCTATTCCGAGATAGAGCTGTTTCACTGTACAGTACACAGTACACTGTACAGACGAGCAACACGCCATGTTCTCACTCGAGTTGCACCGAGATACAGCTGTTTCACTGTACAGTACAC